>NW_022170249.1:49065528-49087903 GCF_008802855.1 Photinus pyralis
ATTCAAATATATAATGTTCCGACATTTGCATGAAACAAAAATTATTTAGCTAATTCCTGCACTTTCGCCGTTATTTAGGAAATAAGTTGTTAAAAACTCCCATATAAAATATATATCTTTCATTTTTATCACACACTGATAATAATTTGTTATCAAATTTAACTTCATTCACAAGCTTAAACCTTTAGCAACCATCGGTCGTTAACAGAAGTTCATTTTTTTTTACCTCGAAACAAAGTTATTGAGGAAATCGCAAGGCAACTTTTGCACTTTTTGTAAACGCCACCTTAATTGCATGTATCGCAGTGGGAAATTAACCCGAAACTTATTTTCGGCTGTATTGGGATGTTATTGCATTAATTCAACTTGACTTAGGTTTTGAATACGAACAAAATAAGTCTGTATCATGTTTGTTACCTTTCAAGGATGATTGTGGGTTAATAAGAATTAGACCTAATAGACGGAGAGTAGTGCGACATGCCTCGACGCATGAAATATTTTACCTCATATGTGTCATGTTTGTGTACAAACTGTACTAAGTCATATGCGAGAAACATATTGGACCCTTGGAGGTCGTAGAACAGTCAGATCAGTGATTTCTTCCAGAGAATAGAATAAGGAATGCAAGTGCTTTCGAAATAGTAGGTGTTGATTTAACGGTTACACTGTTTTTCAGGAATGAACAAAAGGCTTGGATAGTGTAAAGGTACATGGAAGATACTATCATCGTTTTATCTTCAAAGACTTTAAACCTGAAAATTAATTATTAGTCTAGGCGATAAAGACATCTAACTGGACATTTTGAGGTGGAAAAGAAAAAAATGGTGGAATATGTTCAGTTAGGTGTCAGAAACAACATATTAAAAACCCAACCCCCCAGACCCTGTGCTAAAGGCTCCAGCCACCCACCATCCCCCAAAAACCGTGTTTTCGCTCTTTTTGGCTGATATCTCGCGATCTATGAGGTCTATATGAAATATTTTTAGCTGAAAATATTTCTCGGGAAATTTTATGCAAGGTAGATACTCAGAAGTTAGCCTAGGTGTATCTCTTAGCCTAGGAAATTTATAAAAGAGGCGAAAATCATCAATTTTCGTGGCTTTTTGCAAATATATCGCGACCTTTAGGGCTAGATGAAATATTTTTAGCTGAAAATGCTCCTCGTGAAATTTCTTACAAGGTAGATACCCAGAAGTTAGCCTAGGTGTACCTCTTAGCCTAGGAAATTCATAAAAGGAGGCGAAAATCATCCATTTTCGTGTTTTTTGCAGTTTTTTGCAAATATATCGCGACCTTCAGGGCTAGATGAAATATGTTTAGCTGAAAATGCTCTTCGTGCAATTTCATACGAGATAGGTAACTGAAGAGTTGGCGTAAAGTCACCTTTCACCTTCAACTTTCATGTGTGAGGAAATATTCATTGTAAAACAAAGTTATTCACGTAAAAACAGTATTTTCATATTAAAATATTCACACATTCATTTATACCTCAACGTAATCATTATCCTCTGCAGATTCCACTTCTTCAGGCTCTTCGACGTCCTCTAGTGCTAGTGGGTCGTCTGAAATTACCGACTCGTAGTTCTCCTCGCCTTCCGCTTTACCTGCATGGGCACCCTGAAATGACGACGTCCCATTTAGACACGATGTTCCATGACACTGGACGCAGAATTCGTTCTTCAGACCTACAACAAGAAGTATTATGTCAAAAAAATTTTATAAATAAGTATACGAATATAATATTCTCTCGTGTGTCCTAACTCCTAAGTGTCGGGTAGAGAAGGTTTACCTGATTTTCTGAAACAGTTGCAAGAAATCAGGTAAACCTTCTCTACCGGACACTTAGGACACACGAGAGAATATTATAATCGTATACATAATTATAAACATTTTTTTGACATAATGCTTCTTGTTGTAGGTCTGAAGTGTAATGAACTCTGCGTCCAGTGTCATGGAACATCGTGCCTAAATGCCACGTCGTCTCTTCAGGGTACCCATGCATCAGGTAAAGCGGAAGACGAGACCTACGAATCGGTAATCTCAGACGGCCCACTACCACTAGAGGACGTCGAAGAGCCTGAAGAAGTGGAATCTGCATCTAGTCTATAACTTTTGAATGAGAAGTCTGATCGAAAAAGTACGAATTGATTTGGATTCTACGCACCCAAATTAATAAGAAAAAGTGTTTTCCCAAGAAATTTTGGTGTAGTCGATTTTTGGTAAAAAAGGAAGGTTATACACTGCCTTTTTTTGAGCCCCGAAAAAAAAAATTGTCTCAGATCCACCCGGAAAAAAAATTTCCTATAGAATGTGGCCTTTAGAATCCATAATTTCAAACAGTTCCAAGATTGGGCTACTAGTTCAAAAGTTACAGCCCTTTGAATTTTTTTCAAATTGGTTTCTAGTCTATAACTTTTGATTAAGAAGTCTGATCGAAAAAGTACGAATTTATTTGGATAAGTATAAGGGTAATGATTACGTTGAGTTATAAATGAATGTGTGAATATTTTAATATGAAAATACTGTTTTTACGTGAATAAATGGTACATAGAAATACTTTGTTTTACAATGAATTCCTCACACATGAAGGTTGAAGGTGACTTTACGCCAACTCTTCAGTTACCTATCTCGTATGAAATTGCACGAAGAGCATTTTCAGCTAAACATATTTCATCTAGCCCTGAAGGTCGCGATATTTTTGCAAAAAACCGCAAAAAAACACGAAAATGATGATTTTCGCCTACTTTTATGAATTTTCTAGGCTAAGAGGTACACCTAGGCTAACTACTGAGTATCTACCTTGTATGAAATTTCCCGAGAAATATTTTCAGCTAAAAATTATTTCATATAGACCTCATAGATCGCGAGATATCAGCCAAAAAGAGCGAAAACACGGTTTTTGGGGGATGGTGGGGTGGCTGGAGCCATTAGCACAGGGTCTGGAGGGTGGGATTTTTAATATGTTGTTTTTGACACCTAACTGAACATATTCCACCATTTTTTTCTTTTCCACCTCAAAATGTCCAGTTTGCCAATTTTACAGTCTCTATCGCCTAGACTATATTCCCAGTGTTATTAAAAATTAAAAAACGCCATAATTTAATTGTGTACCATTGACAAGCTCCCATTGAAATTTCACTATGTTAAACGGATCGGGAATAAAAAATTCACTGTGACTTTTTCGAGCTGTCCGGCCTGCAAGTATCGTAGGCTTCGTCCTAACGAATGCAGTATATCCAGAGATTCGTACGTCGGAACTATATCGGAAACGATGGAGATGGGAAATACGAGCCATATTCCCGAAGAAAGTTCTCAGGCGCGTATTACAGCAAAGCCAATGGTTTAAGCATGGCAAATGAATTTTTCTGCTTTATTTCCCCTTGGAGAATTCAAAACGGCAACAACCAACATATGATGGGATTCCTACCTGAAAAAATGTATTATACGATCGGAAAATTATTTCCAGAGATCCAATAATTTTTTATCTTTGCCCACCGAATTGCCCATACTGAATTTTGTTGTCTTCAAAACGTTTCTCAGAGTAAAATTGATTACGCTACTTTTTTTACATGAGAAAAGAGGTGTTCAGCCAATTAAGCAGCTAACGGAACATTAAACCTACGGAATAACCTTTGTTACAATTAGTGCGAAGTCCCCGAAAATAATGTTAAAAAGGCTAATGATTTCGGGCAGTTGAACTGACGGAGAAATGTTTGCCTTGCTTTACCATTCGAGGGGTTTAACTTAAATGAACCATAATTTTGAGGTTTGAGTAAGAATTCACTTTGAAATTGACCATTTATACATTACACTACTTCGTAAAAGAGGAGGTCCAGCTCTCAAAGGTGAAGAAATCACATACATCTTTACGATGCCCTTACTGCAGGAATGCGATACTAAATTGTTTAGCATTTCCAGCAAGTAAGTATGTAAGAATTCAGATCACGCATTCATATAAAATTTTATTTAAGCATATTATTACTGCAATAAGAAGAACGGTTTAAATCACGCAATTGGTTTTTCTAAATATGGGAATAGTTTTTTACATTCTTTTTTTTTAATTTGCAATTTTAATTTTATGAGACTACATACCTGCAGGTGTTGATGCTGATGATTATGGTCCCCAATAATCGCTAAGAGATGAGTTTGAAAGACTTAAGTTGGCTCGATGTGACATAGCCGGTGTTCAAATACTGTCAGCTATGCCGACATCTTGCCTTCTCCGTCTTTCATTCTTTGGGAAACATTTTCACTGCCGCTCAAAAATCAATGGACCAGAACACTTAACTGGAGACAGAGCAAAAACGAGAACGTCACAAAGTAATGACGGCGCTCCTATTAGCATGACCGGTATTATTTTACTAATAAACACTTTTTACAAAAATGTTGATTTATTCAATTATCCAAAAGTAGGCAATTTACATACGCCGCGCCTTTTACATTTAAAGTTGTATTGTCAGTGTTCCCACAAATACTGGCCCTCTACAAGTTGTCTATGTCTTTTAGTATGAATATAATCTGACTCACTTCCTTTGAAGACACGTGCTTTACGTAAACTACTACTGGGTCTTCAATAATAATTATTATGAATATTGTTGACAACTCCCACCTCCTATACAGGATTGGAATAAGGAACATTTCTGTAGTACTAGGTACTGAGTACTACACTATTATTTACTTAACAAGCAGGTGTTTAATTATTTACTTAAATTTTACCTCACATCTGAATGGAGTAATTGATAAGGCAATTTATCAAAGGCGATGTTCTCCACATTAATTGCTCGTGATCCCGCAGGTCATAGGTTACGGTGCGTCAAATGGATTTGCGAAATAAAATAATTGGACACCGTAAACTTTCTTTTCTCTTTCACTAAAATGTGATTTTACAAAACTACGAGGTCTGCCGAATTAATTGATATTTGTAATTAGGTCACGAACGGCGTGAGATGGCATCCACAAGTGCAATTAATAATACCAAAAGGATCCATTTTTAATTAGTATGGTGTTACATTTTAAACAGACACCTGCGAATTTCCTCACTTAAAAGGTATACCTATACCGGAAGGAAACAATAACAATTAATATACCTAAAATGTTTACCAATTGTGCTTTGTTCACAAAAGTGGATTAAGTAGCAGAATAACTCCAGGTCCTAGATACCGAAGTAGGCCGCTGTGTTTCGGCCAAGAGTTTTGAATATTCGCGAACACGGAAAAATAGTGTTCTTGTTTTATTTCGCATCTCACTATGGGGAAAAATTGATTTATGTTAAGTGATCCATGGGACCATGCAAAACTATAGATCATACAATGAAAGCAATCATTTTTTTTTAGTTTTCAAAGATCGCAATGCTCTATTTTGGACTTTTTCTAATTTTCTGTTTTAAAAGAAATGGAGTAGCTATACAAATGTGCACATTAAACTGTAAAGTTACTAGATATTTATTTTATATATTTTAAATTCGACGACAAGATGGAATACAACTTATTTTTACTTTACCGACAAAGGGAATGTGGTAACCCCCGACAAGATCTTACTAATGGTGGAGTCAAAACTTCAAACGCGAATTGCAGATGAACGGGAAGTACGTACCGACAAGGGGAATGTTGTCGTCCCCAGCAAGATCTTACTGATGGTGGAGTCCATAATGGCTAATAGAATACTGATCTACCAAACAAAAATGGGCTGAAAAGTCACCTCGATCTTATAAGGACTTTGATAATTTTTTCCTACGGTCGTTTTCCTTGGGATTTTCTAATGGAATGGGGTTTATTAGTTCTATGTAATCATAAACTAATGGTTTTTCAGTTTATTTTTGTAAAAATCGAATGTAAGCCTTGCTCCCTAACAAAGCGCGCAAAATGCATCACTAGTATGTATAAACGTGATCTCAAGCGATTATCAATTCAAGACACGGTAGGAAGAGTTTTCCCATAGTTTAAAGTCATGGATTCAGTGCATTTTGCTCTTGCTCTCGCAAATTACATGACACATCCACGTTTAATAAATTAGTTAATTGAACTGTGTATAAGACAACGCTGTGAAATTAACCGTAACTCTATTTGAAATCTGATTTTACGTAGGAAACTGACCGGCATTCTCTCCTGCCGGCTCTCCATGAACCAATTGGGTGTTCAAGAACTGACGGCAAACTCCCAGATGGATTGGCTTTAATTCCTTGGGGCCCTTGGGCTCGTGGAAAATGTCTTGTGTGGGCCGGAAGAAAAAATTGTCTCAGATCGACCGGGAAAAAACATTTTCTTATAGAATGTGGCCTGTAGAATCCACAAATTCAAACAGTTCCAAGATTGGGCTACTAAATCAAAAGTTACAGCCCTTTCAATTTTCTTTGGAAATTGGTTTCTAGTCTATAACTTTTGATTGAGAAGTCTAATCGAAAAAGTACGAATCGTTTTGGATTTTACGCACCAAAATTAATAAGAAAAAGTGTTTTCCCGAGAAATTTTGGTGCAGTCGAATTTTGGTAAAAAAGGAAGTTATACACTGCCTTTTTTTGAGGCCCGAAAAAAAAATTCTCTGAGATCGACCGGGAAAAAACATTTTCTTATAGAATGTGGCCTGTAGAATCCACAATTTCAAACAGTTCCAAGATTGGGCTACTAAATCAAAAGTTACAGCCCTTTCAATTTTCTTTCGAAATTGGTTTCTAGTCTATAACTTTTGATTGAGAAGTCTAATCGAAAACGTACGAATCGTTTTGGATTCTACGCACCAAAATTAATAAGAAAAAGTGTTTTCCCGAGAAATTTTGGTGCAGACGAATTTTGGTAAAAAAAGGAAGGTTATACACTAGCTTTTTTTTGAAGCCGGAAGAAAAAATTGTCTCAGATCGACCGGAAAAACATTTTCTTATAGAATGTGGCCTGTAGAATCCACAATTTCAAACAGTTCCAAGATTGGGCTACTAAATCAAAAGTTACAGCCCTTTCAATTTTCTTTCGAAATTGGTTTCTAGTCTATAACTTTTGATTGAGAAGTCTAATCGAAAACGTACGAATCGTTTTGGATTCTACGCACCAAAATTAATAAGAAAAAGTGTTTTCCCGAGAAATTTTGGTGCAGACGAATTTTGGTAAAAAAAGGAAGGTTATACACTAGCTTTTTTTTGAAGCCGGAAGAAAAAATTGTCTCAGATCGACCGGAAAAACATTTTCTTATAGAATGTGGCCTGTAAAATCCACAATTTCAAACAGTTCCAAGATTGGGCTACTAGATCAAAAGTTACAGCCCTTTCAATTTTTTTTCGAAATTGGTTTCTAGCGTTGAGTGAATCCTTCACTCAACGTTTCTAGCGTTGAGTGAAGGATTTTCTGTCTATTTGATTGAGAAGTCTAATCGAAAAAGTACGAATCGTTTTGGATTCTACGCACCAAAATTAATAAGAAAAGTGTTTTCCCGAGAAATTTTGGTGCAGTCGAATTTTGGTAAAAAAGGAAGGTTATACACTTCCTTTTTTTGAGGCCCGAGAAAAAAATTGTCTCAGATCGACCGGGAAAAAACATTTTCTTATAGAATGTGGCCTGTAGAATCCACAATTTCAAACAGTTCCAAGATTGGGCTACTAGATCAAAAGTTACAGCCCTTTCAATTTTATTTCGAAATTGGTAGTCTATAACTTTTGATTGAGAAGTGTAATCGAAAAAGTACGAATCGTTTTGGATTCTACGCACCAAAATTAATATGAAAAAGTGTTTTCCCGAGAAATTTTGTTGCAGTAGATTTTTAGTAAAAAAGGAAGGTTATACACTGCCTTCTTTTGAGGTCCGAAAAAAAAATTGTCTGAGATCGATCGGGAAAAAAACATTTTCTTATAGAATGTGGCCTGTAGAATCCATAATTTCAAACAATTCCAAGATTGGGCTACTAGATCAAAAGTTACAGCCCTTTCAATTTTTTTTCGAAATTTGTTTCTAGTCTATAACTTTTGATTGAGAAGTCTAATCGAAAAAGTACGAATCGTTTTGGATTCTACGCACCAAAATTAAAAAGAAAAGTGTTTTCCCGGATAATTTTGTGAAGTCGTATTTTTGGTAATTCAAAAGGAAGGTTTATACACTTGCTTTTTTTTTGAGCCGGAAAAAAAAATTGTCTCAGATCGCCGGAAATAACATTTTCTTATAGAATGTGGCCTGTAAAATCCGCAATTCAAACAGTTCCAAATTGGTCTACTATAGATCAAAAGTTACAGCCCTTTCAATTTTCTTTCGAAATTCGTTTCTAGTCTATAACTTTTGATTGAGAAGTCTAATCGAAAAAGTACGAATCGTTTTGGATTCTACGCACCAAAATTAATAAGAAAAAGTGTTTTCCCGAGAAATTTTGGTGCAGTAGACTATTTGGTGAAAAACAAAGGGTTGGAAAACAAATTGTCTAAAATCGATCGGGAAAAAAACATTTTCTTATAGATTTTGACCTGCAGAATCCATAATTTTAATCGGTTTGAAGATTGCGCCACCAGATCAAAAGTTACAGTTCCTTGAATTTTTCTTCGAAATTGGTTTTTTTGCCTATAATTTTTGATTCGGGGGCTCAATCGACAAAATACAAGGGAAGTTTATAAGAGATAACATCAGTATGGTGTCCAAAATAAAATGGGAAAATAGCGGTATTCTGCACCTTAGAATTATCACGCCCTCACCTACAGGAAGGCGGGATTTAGTAGAAGGAGCGACCTCAAAGGAAACACAATGCTATATAAATACTATGCACTTTTTTCTATTGTACATGGGGATACATCTTCCTGGTTCATGTTCGCCAGATAGGTATTTATTTGATTTATGAAATTATGGCCGCTTAAGGGGTTTTAGGATAGCGGTAGAGATTTTACTCGTTTCTTCACAAATTTATATCATCGGGTATATTTACTTTTGCATAGATGAAATGGTATAAAACTATTCACTATTTTAATGTTTCGCTACCTTTTATTTAACAAACAGCAATTTTTGAGGTTTATGCCGCCACCGGTCACAATTAAAAGTTGTTGGTGGTCAAGTTAGGGTTGTAGTAACGCTAACAACTAGTTTTAGGCTTTACATTAAGTAGGTACGAGGTAGGTACCTATCCAAAATCGGCTATTAAAAAATTACATATGATGTAGATTGTAGACCATAATTTGCAGTACCTACTTATTCTATTAAAAATAATTGTATTTAGTTTGTGAAAGCGTGTTTAGCAGATGAAGGCATGACATGAGAATAAACAATAGATTTTTAGTCGCCACTGTACAGACACGTTCTCTTTTACTCTATCGAAATCGTAGAAAGTGTCAAACAATTTTGCTTTAGATATGTCAATTTACATTCATTAACAACGACTCTGCCTTCTCGAGTTTCTAAATTCAAAAATATTTACTTAGCCTACAAGACTATAAGCGCAAAGCGCATACCTCGCTTTAATGTACTCATATTATTTCATAATTTACCGTTAACTTCTTAAATCAATATAGTACTAATTTTTGTTAACAATTATCATGTGTTGTGTAACGAGAAATACTTTCTTTTTCGAATGTACCAACATATGTTTAATCTTGAGCTTGACCGAGCAAATCGTAATAAACACTTCACAGAAATTGCAATTAAATGCAATGCGCTTTTTGAATGCTTTTAGTATTATTATTCGTGGAATCCGTCTATTTTCAAGTAACAAGGAAGTTTTCAGAAAGTAATCATTCAGTTTCTGTATGAAACTTACAGCTATCATAGCCGTTATGGCGCTGTTGTTAATTGATGTAAAAAGGTACCTACTTACAAAGTAGGTGCGTTTGTTGAATTACACCTACATTTCTTTGTAAAGCTACGTTGCTTTTTGCTCGTCTGTCGGAAATTGTGCTAAAATGAAAAATAACTGGGAACGGTATACACAGGGCATGATTTACATTTTGTTGTATTGTGTATCTACCTGCAGTGAAAAGTTTATGGCAACACAAATCGCGTAAATGAACATATCAAGCGAATGAGAACTTTTATTATTTTTTTATCTCCTAATAAGCTTAACTGTTAAGGCTCATCGAGCAGACCCTGACAGGAGAATACAGAAAGCAAGTGGATAGGGAACCGAGGATCGGTAAGGTTTTCCTGGCATTTATTCCTGAACTGTGTGAACTGTGCCCAAATGGCCTTCTTGTGTATAAATTTCGGGCTGTTGGTTTTTTTGAAGACCTATGTCGTTTATTGCCCATTGTATAACTTTATGGTCGCTTAGCGACTCATCTTCCAGGATACGCCATTCCTTTGTCCCCGATAGTCTAAACTGGCGGTTATATCGACCCAGGATCTCCCACTTAGAATAACATTTAATTAATATAAATCCATACTCACTTAATTACGATGTATGCGTATTTCAGCACGGCCTGATGATGGGAATATACATCACCCGAAATCGATCGCCTAAAGAAAAACTATAATAAAAAAGCCTAGTTTGTTCTTTAAATTTATTTTCATTGTTCAACGTAATTAGTAACTAACAAACTACAATGGAGTACTTCATAAAACGAATTAAACAAGTATCTTTTTATAAATAATGCTTGACGGGACAAGGGCAGGGGGCAGGTTTTACTAGTCTTGAATCAATCGTCCTGAAAATACAAAAAATAACATGAGCAATCTACTTTATTGGCTGTGAATATGCGAAATAAATGAAGTAAGCTATCTGTTAGATGATAATAATATAATGTGAGAGGAACAAGTCGCATAACATAGGTACACAAAACCCTTCGAGTCTACTATTTTTACGTAGCATGAAGCAAAGATCATAGTAGTATGATCTTTGCATGAAGGGAACAAGGCGCGCATTAGCCACCACAGAGCTATGTGTGAGAGCAACACACACAACACCTCTCGAATACTAAGGGACATGGCTTGCATAGTATTCCACCAGCTCAAATAGTGAAGGGACATGGCTCGCATCACTAAGTACAAGGAACGTGGGCGCTGTGTACTTGGCTGGTCAGGGAAACTAAAGCACAAGACCTAATCTCCCTAATTATTACGTTAATAAAGCAAAATATAGCCTAAGACACAGATATATGCATGAAAATTCTTCGAACCTTATTCCTTTAATTAGGTACCTACCTTATTATATGTTTTTTGCAAGAGATTCAACGTAATGGACTTCCAGATTTTCATAATTTAAATTTACTTCTGTTGACGGATAAATTGTGCAAGGAGAATTCCGAAAAGAAGAAATGTCCATACAACAAAATATTGAATAATACTCAAGTCTGTGCGAATTTGAGCTTAGTGCCACAATGTAACGTAATGCACTTATCTTTACGATACAAATATGACACTGAACCCTTACGCAGTTTCATACATTTTCTGCGTGAAAATTCGGTCGTCCAACCCCAAAATGACCTAAAGATTCGTCGTCAATTTGAACTTGCGATGGTTTACTTAAAATATATGAAGCGGATTATTTTATACGCACTATCGCCGTAACACTTAGAGAAAGACATGACATTCCACAATATGAATGACACGTAACACATACTAATGTCCAATAATGAAATGGAACTTATATGGTCTGGCACGTGTCGCTTGTAATTGTAACCCCTATTTTGTACACTGAGTGTTTACCATTAAGTGAGAAATTTGAGTTTACTATGCCCCCATTTCGAAATTGTAAAAATCAAAAAAGGAAGAAGACTAGGTACGGTAAAAGGAAGTATTTGTACGAATGATAGGCGAGGTGCCTACGTTTTCACACTTCCCACTTCCTTTTCGGTATTAAACGGGCATATTTGATTTATTTAAGGCATACCTACCGTGGCAAAGTAGCTCGCTGTAAGCAATGTGCGATTTGTATGCAAAGAATCGGTAGCTTGAATAATAAATATCTAGCCATAAATGAATATGGGAATGAGTATCACGTACATAACTTCCGTTCAACAGAATGAGAATGTGTGAGGCATCGATTCCCTACCGAAACAATGTGGAGATACGCCTGTCTCGAAGATACTTTATACGAGAATTGACTGTTAATTATGACATTTTAAAGACTATTAAAGTTACGATTGGTATGAAAGAAAGGGCCGGATTTGTAGAAATTCGTTACGATTTTGAATAGCCGATTTTGGATACGTAACTACTTTACGATAACGCCTTTTTAATTTTGTGGCCATCAATATCTTCCTCCATATTTAATAATTAAAATAACTGATTTGTATCTACTTTTCCTCAATGACCTGTCAAAAATAGCATTTCACTTAAATAATCAATTGCAAGCTTTTTTAAATCAATATAGACAACTAGGGACAAACACAGACCGACGGACAGAAAGTTCAAATAACCAAAATTTAATCATATAGTCACTTAGCCATTGGCTACCTGTTACTGAAAACAGAATTGGACAACTTGAAACCGTTCGCGAGTTATCATGTGCACAGGATGGATAGATAGTTCAAAATCATGAACGAGCTTTGTCGCTCCTTAATAAACTCGTGGCTATCTTAAACTTGTTAGATCGTACATCCTTTATCGTTTTGTATAGTCATTTTTTCTTCCGTGGGCACTAAACATTGATTATTTATTGATTATAATGAGCGATTTTGCTGATTTTCTGCCCGTCCGTCTATGTACATGATAACTCACGAACGGTGTCGAATTTTCCAATTCTGTTTTCAGTATTTATCATCACCCAAGGAAGAACTGAGTAGCTTTTCAGTGACCTAGAAGCTCGTTTGCTATATTTGTTACAAGTGTATTCCTACTCAAATCACACGCCATAAGTAAATTCTTCAGGAATGTGCCCACCAAACTTCATGAAATACTGAACATTTTTATGGCTCGACCAAAAGTTGCAGTTAGTACTTTTTTTGGAGTTTGCTGAAACTAACTTTGGATTTCGTTGAGATCAGAATTTTTTCGCCCGTTTAGGGATGTACGATTTTAAAGTTAGAACTTTGGACATAATTTCACAGAAAACAGCTAAAACTGTAAGGTCCATCCTTCCAGCTGTTATCTTCGGCTTATTTAAAAATTTTAGATTTGTTCCCCTCTGCCATTCATTTTTTGACATATTTTATTGTTACATCTTGTAGGTATATTCACCCCATTTTTACGTTTTTCAAGCTCCAAAGATATTTGCATTCCCACAAATTAACAACCTTATCTAATATTCAGTTTTTTGGTTGAACTGAACCATTTTCACTAGGACAAAAAATGAAAGGCGTGTACACTTTTTGACCAAACCCCTCAACTTTCCTGCAATACGCTTTCTAGAACATGGAACTGACCGAACAAATCAATCCATGCTCGCCGGCAAGACTAAGTACCAAACAACTTATAATTCTCCGACTATTCCCGTAGATAAGAGCTTTAGAAGAACATAATGAAAACTTAAAATAACTTCAAATGAGCATAAAAGGCACAATTAATTTTAGAGAAACTTGAGAGGAATTTGATGGAAATCCGATATCGGATACCTGAAAAGAACCTTCATGAAGAAGAACTTGAAATGCACTTACGAGATTTGGGGTTCTTACTTGTTATCAACATCTTCCAATTTTTCACTTTAAATTCGTTATATCCACCGGGTTCCTGACATTGTCTCAATTTCTTTAGTTTTTCATATTATTTCAGTTTTTTTCAGATTCTTTAGTTTTGTAGACCCTTTCATTACACTGTATGTTTCAGATCCTTTAGAATATCAACTTGGATTTTTAGGATCCTTCACCGTCATCAGATTCTTCGGACTTTAACATTTCTTCATAATACGCATGTCGATTTGGTATAGCTTCTTCAAATTTTCGTATTATTCAAAATATTGCTTTTCACTAGATCTTCAAGTTTCTCGATCGCCTTTTTTAACTTCTGCCAATGCTTCAAATTTCTACGTATTTCCCTGGTTTATCAGATGTTTCAGATTCTTTAGGATATTCGGATTTCTTTCGTTTCCTCGTCATTTCCCAGGAAACTCTTTCGTTTCTTCTAGATTGATTCGATCTAGTTATGTCAGATTGTTCGCATTGCTTAAAATCCTTCACTTCATCGTATTTCTACAAATCTTTTGGATTAGGAGATCCATCAAATCCTGAAAGTTCTTAAAATTCATCGGATTATTCAGTCGTGCTTGGTATTCCCAAGAGCGAGCTAAACGATCAGATACTTATAACTCTTTCGATTCTTCGAATGTTTCTTATTATTTAAACTCCTATTCAGATCGGATCGAATTCTTAAAATTCTTCCGATGTATAGAATTTATCTAACTCATTCTTTTTTTCAAATATATCACACTCTTCGTATTTTTCAATTCCAATGCTCGCTTTTTAAGTTTACCACAGAAAACAAAACCTGATTAATAATGGCTTATCGTCTTTGAAATTCGAAAGTATTAATTTGCATCTTCTTCTCTGGCAAGAGAGCTTTTGGCGGCTGTACAATCTATTTAAATATTCCTACAGTAACGATTATAACTAGCGTGCGTTATCGGCAAACCATTAAACAAAATGAAAACACACAAATCTCACTTCTTGTCTCCTAGAGCAAATAATTAAATTCGGAGACTACTTAGTAATGAGTAAACGCTTCTAAATACCGAGTATTCAGCAAAGTTGGTCGACTTCACAAATATACGGTGTGGTCATAATCATAACATCGGGTATGATACTTCAGGGCGGAAAACGGGTGCTTCGTTATAAGGCAAATAAAATAATTCACGAATTAAGACGTAAGGAGTAATAGAGTGATTTTCTGATTATAGGTCAAGTAATAAAAACAAATAGGGTGCTGGATTCTGGATTAAGATAGGAGGGTGGACAGGGTCCTCGCGTACTTAGCCCTCGTATTCGGGCCATTTGTACTACCCGCCATGATCAGAGTCGTCCAATTCGTTAATATCACTCAAGTCATTCCACTCGTGAGATGAACCGAAGGGGGGAGTGACTCCAATCGTAGCTATGTCCGGCAAGGATAACCCCAAGATGGATCGCCTTAGTTGGACTAGCACGGGACATTAAAAAAATATGTAGTGTGCCGTTTCGTCATCTATGTAGCTATAAAGTTAATGTATTGTTATTTTGTGAAAATGGTACGGTACGGTTGCTGCTTTAATCCTACAGAAAAGGACTGTAGGCGGACATTTTATTGGTGACAAACAGAGCTAAAATTTGCTTCACTTTACGATCGTTTTTAACCCCCCCTCTATCTTTCCTTCCTTACTCGTCGGTTCTCTCAATACCTTTCGTTTCCAGTATGCCTTTTAACGCATAGGAGCTCAAGGGTATTGCTGCTTGCTACTTGCTCTAGTGGATGGTGACATTCGGAAACTATCCCAGAGGAAATTTTACAGTGACCAAGTGCCTGCTGTCACTGGAGATTCTGATAGTTTTGTTTTTCATGTTATGCACAAGAACTTTTCTTGCACGAGCATTAGTCTTACCAATTCTGAATACCGTAGCAAGTTTGCCTAGTGATTGGGTGATATGGAAGTTCAGTTCTTTGGAGTAGATACCAGTGCCTGTTCCTTGCATTGTTTTAGATCAATTTATCAGGCTAGGATCCCACTTCTGCATAAAAACCATGCGACAGTTTTTCCCTAATATGAATTGAGGGCCTGTTATTCATTCGTATTCAACTAGGATTCGTATAGAACCAAAAGTTAAAACTATGCAGTGATATAGTGGGATCTATGACAGGTGAAAATCTCTATTTGTGGACTTCTCGCTAAACGAAAAATGCTAATGATGTATTTGAATTTACAAAATTTATTAATATATAACGCTATATGAATAAAGTAAGAATGAGGAGAGATAAATGACAGGATACAGTATCTTAATCCAGCGATGTACCAAAATTATGCTTCTCTGGTGATTACGATTTCCTTTGTCGACGACATGAATCATCGACAACAAGTAGCTAACTAGACAATTTCCGAATAATGAGAAGATTAAAAATATTAAGCAAGTTACAAAAAATAGATCTAGCGCGTTAATTAAAGTGTTACTGCAAGAATGGACGTGCAGGTAAATCAAAAAGGCTATATTTGACAAACACATCGTAAGACGAAAGTTGATCCGTTCGCGATTGATCCAAAATGATGCGTAACTGAGCGTAACTAGCAAATTTCCGGATATAATTATCGACATCACGTAATTTGTAAAATACCGCTTTACAAAAAATTGGACGGCCAAAATTCGGAAGTTCCCCGACGGACGTACGTCTATTTCACTATATGTGGTTACGTTGGTTAGCTCAAATGTGTCTAAATCCGTACGTGATAGTATTTTTATGGGATTTCGATCCCAATTTAGCTCTATTTCGTCAACCGGAAAAACATCTGCAAAGTGTTCTTGTCCATTATTTATAAATTGCATAATTTCACTTACAACTTCCAAATTTCAACTCGCAAATTTGAATATCAAACGGATATCGGCGAAAATCCCGAGTGCACGAGGAGCGCACCGTCACCTTTTCACTCAAAAGCACGTTTCCCTTACTACCGAAACCACGCCAAAATTGGGTGTCATCAACATTATTGCAAATTTTCAAGCAACCCTTTACAAGGGTAATTTTCGGTCGCCAAATTTGCCCATTCACCGCCTTTTGCTGCGTACACAAGTTGTTGTCGAGTCTTGGATCCAACCAGCGTTGGTGGAGCAATAGTGTAACCTCATATTCCTATTAAAAGTAATTAAGTGTGTAATTAGAAAAGGTAATTAGTAAATTACGTGCCATATTCGTAGCGCTGACAAATTGGATTTCTTCTAAAGTTAGCGATACATTTACGGTAACGGCCGTTTGTACGTCACTTTCTTCGTCTAATTCGGATTTTAATATTCCAACACATCCTGAAGAAAGGCACAAATTAAAAAATAGGAAATACGGGAATATGTGCAGTAACATATTGGAGAACTGATCTCTTCCCCTTTAAATTACTTCTCACGCGCGCTACTTCGTATTAAATGTTCTAGTAAAACATCTGTAAGAATAGTGAGTGCGTGAGTAATGTAGATCACATATGATCGGATGAAAAAAATGTTTACATTTGATATAAAGGCAAGCAAGTTGCACTTAGACATCGACATGCGAGACATTTAAAATTGGATTGGCCTTTAATTCTATATTTTCATTTATTTCCAGTTTAGTTTTATTTTGCTCATTTGACGACTTTGCAATTTTAAGATCTCGGCCCTGACACGAACGAACGGACGAATGAACAAGAAAAACACATTTTCATTTTTGAAAATTATGCCAAAAAGTACATCCCCAAATTCGAAATGATGGCAATGATGAAATATTGTTAGGGCGTTTTCTCCTAAACCCGAATGCATTGGTCTGAAAGTAGCAATATTTTGTCTTCACTACACCATTCTGTATCTTCCAAAAAGACAAGTTATATTATTAACTTAATCATTGATATCAAATTATAGAACGGTTAAACACCTCAACTTATAGTATATAGTTTAAAGTAGCCTAATATTCTAATATTTTTAATCACTGATCGTAGTCATTGAAGGTAAAATACGACGATACTTGAAATAATTAGAATGCAATATTACATTACGATTTATTGAACAGTTTCCCCCTAACAGCCACCTCATCACATAATTAGAAGTAATAAACCTACCTACTCTCTTCTTCAAAAAGAATTTAAACGGCAGTGAAAAATAGTAGTTTACGTATCAAATAAATTTAAGTAAATTAATATTTTATTACGTGCGTAATCGCTTCAACTGTACGCTTACCGATCAGAAGTAGTGCTTATAATGCGCACCGGTTTTTAGCGCCCCTGGTAATATATTGAGTAATATAATAGTTGCCCGCCTGGGAAATTTTTTCCAGTAAACACACGGCCTAGAAAAAGATCAACCACTTTTTAGGAATCTCGTCACATGCAAAATTCAAGTTCTTCAAGGAAAATTCTTTGGTTTCTTAGCACAAGATGGAATCAAGTCAAGTTGTAGAAGGTGTCCTTTACGCCCCTAATCAGTTTATGGAAACTTGTCAAAAACTCATCAGTCTCTATTCTTTCATCTCTTCCTTGACGATTCCCAAGTTTCGTTCTCATGCATTATAAATTTTCCCAAATACAAAAAATGTTTCCACTTGATCATCTTTCTAGTTCCGCCTAGTTTCAGAGATTCCCATGCTTAACATCAGAAAAAACTCACCCTTATAGTTACCGCATTCGCTAATCAGAATAAAGATATGAGTGCTCGCTTCTGAGAGGAAATCTTCTATTTCGTACCACTCTTATTCCGTTATTCGAGGTGTTCTTGGAAAGAGATTACCACGACAACGAGACGGTAAAATTTGTCGGGATCTTGTGTTTATATACGCTCGATTAAAGTATAAGGTGAGATCGTCGGTTTATTTCCCCCACAAGGAACCAGATCTTTACATCCTTTCCTCAAACCGGAACTGAGAGAACTACTACCCTCACTGCGTAACTTAAGCTGATCTTTTGGGTCAGCCGTTAATTTTGTTAATCTACACCTGATCCCGATTGATTTTACCAACAACCCCAAAAAGCAGATGACGGCTCAGTTTACATTAAAGTGTATGCTGTTTCTGGCCGTTTTTCGATTTATGCTCTCCAGCAGGATCTCGTCATACGAGTATTATATACAAATATCAACCTACCTGTTCGAACTGGATCTCCACTCCATACAGTACTGTGGGCATTTTTCTTTTCTTAGCACATAGTGCATAATTTTCACCTTGTCTGTTTCTTTCTCGAACTACGTTTTCCTGGAGAGTACTATTGGTCTAAATTTTGGAAACGGGTTTCCTATAGCACAGATTTAGTGTAGGGTAATCTGTGCCTATAGTAATAGCACATATTAACTACAATAATCTGTGGTAATAGGTATGGGAATGTGCTATCGAAGGAAAAGCTACGAACGGACTTGTTAATATACGAAAATATAGTGAAAGTTGGATTGATTATAAACACTGTTTGTTATTTTATCTTGAGCCGCATCCAATAGATGCAACCTTCAAAAGCTTGATTTATAACATACTTTTATTGATATGGGCGTTTTCGATCTGGGAAGCCCTCCCATGTCTGGATAGAAAGTGAAAATAAATGCTCCAGACAGCAAGACCATTTTCATGCCCATGTCGCCAACTCGGCTAACAACCTGTGCAATGCGCATTGAGCGGTCGCTTTTATTACCTGTTACACTATATCGTCGCTACCGAGATTCAAATTTAATATGACTTCGTAAAAATTGCTTGGGGGACCCAGCATGTGACCTGAGTCATCTTTCAGGGAGTTGTGTTCCGACTCTTACAATTGACAGATATACCTTGCAAAATCAGCTGCCGCCTAGCTGCTATGGTCTTGTAAGCCTGCACTACTATATTATCTTTTATTTCTATTCAAAGAATACATTGTGTTGTCTAAAATTCAATATTAAATGGATATCTCAACACAATTTGTCCAGAACCTTAGTATGAAGAACAAATATAAATAATAATGATAAAAAATAGACTATCAATAACATACTTCTTAGAAGTAAAGTAATGATACAATTTCGACATAATTACAATTACAAACAAGCGTGTCCTACAATAAAAGTTCTGGACAAAATGGAAGTATAACTATATATAATATACAGTACATCTGCAAAGGCTTATATAAATTACAACTGTCTTACGCAGTTCTATCTTTTAGGTCTAGCTTTAGAATTACAAAATTGGTTTTGCAATTAACATTGTAACCTATAATATATTGACAAGTGTATTTCAATATCTCTTTGGGACAAATAACTATTTTAATTTATTTAAACATACATGGAATGTTTAAATATAATCCATTTCTTGGCTGAAGGAAGTCAACACACGTATTGCAGAAGGCTTCCAATATGGGCGAACTGTATAAAGTATATTCAAAGAACTAGTTTTTAATATACTGTTACAACTACAACACTTGTGGCAATAAAAAACGTCTTTCACATACAAAAAGTTCCGAGTCTGTGAAACACTTTATACAATCAGTCCACATAATAAACATTTTGTTAACTAATATTTCTTTGTAATTGTTAACCCTACAATAAATATAATTACGTTTAAATATAATTTAAAAAATGGCGACAGCCTTACAATACAAAATGCTGCACAGCGATAGCAGACAAATCTGCTATTCCAACTGGGCACTGTTGCAATAGGAAGAAGCAAGTTTATTCATTAATGTAATCTATGTAGACATATGACTTATATTACAGACAAAACCAAATTGGACAAATTTAAAAACGAATACAATTTCAATCGATACAAAACATGAACCACAAGAAAATTATGTGCCAAAAAGATACCAATTAAATATATAACTTGACTAGTTTTTTTTACCTTTAAAACTCTATCTACAACTTTATACAACTTTAGAAATTTTAAACCTACGTACATATTATTGGAATAGTCTTACAGTTATGAGAATTTTGGAGGTTTTAACATAACGACATCGAAATCCGTTATTTGTTGCATTTCACGTATAACGTTAGTATCAAAATAATATTACAATAATATATAAAATTGTATACGTAAAATCGCAACCGATAACAGACTTAAACTTCATAAAATTTTGTTTTTAATTTAATTACAATATGCACAATAATATAGTTTAACTTGAAATCTAAATTACACAGCGTTATCAAGTATTTCAGCTCTGCTTGTTGTTACATAATGTTAAAATTTACAATTGTGCTTTTCTACTATTAGAAACCAATTTACTGTTACGACGGTAGAAAAAAATTTAACAAGCTACATGCATAGTGCTACAATAAAAGGTAAATGAGCAAATTATACAAATTAAACTAAACCTTTACTTGTATCCTTACACTTCTATGCTAAAGTGTAATGGACAGTAAAGGGTTTACGTCTTTAAGGCGCGAGCACCAAAAAATTGACTTGTGTTTGGGATTTGTTACGACCATAGTAAGTAACAATAAAAAAGATGCAACAAATCCGAAATAAAAGTCTAGAAATTAAAAATAACACGTTTCCTAAGTTGAGGAAGTTTGTACTGTTTATACTGCGCGCTAAAGATTAGCCTTGTCGACTAAACTTGGACATGGAGTATTAATTATTTCAGTCTTATATACATTACTAGATGCAGTAATTTTAAAAAAGCCTTTAGATATGGAAAATTATTGTAGAGTTGCTCAAAAATTATTAACACCAGCTTCGTAGTAGTTTTACTGAAATAATTGCGACCATTATCCAAAAGAACTACAGTTTGAAACTGGAATTTAATACCTTTCATCATTAAAGGTTACAGATCCTATCTAGTTCATCTTCTTATAAGTAGATACTTAAACTAATATAGTACGTAACTCGCATTTGGTGTGTTTCACAAACTATTCTAAACCTTACAGACTCAATTAAAAGTATAAAAAAATAAATCCAATAAATTAATAAGGTTCCTCACACACCCAACAAATTGAAACTATGAATTGTACCCGATTTAATCTATAACCTTTCAAGATGATACTCTGTGCTAAAATATAGATATCTCTGTCAACAGATCCAAGTGGAACAACTTTATAGCTACAGAATATACAATCTAATCACAATGTTGCTAAATCATAACAATCTATCTGTACGGACATACTTATCTAACACATCCATAAGAAGCACTTATTAATCATCGAAATACTTATTAAATCTATCATATCATGTCTACAATATATCATAGCCCTACGCGCTAACGCACCATCTATTTCAAATGAGTAACTATTTATCGGTACAATACAAACTACGCTAATTATTTTTAATATCATAATCTCACGTCATTGTGATCATTTCAGTTTAAAATTTTATTGTTCTGTAATAAAAGTAATGGCTAAAGATGCTCACTTAGTGCGGTTTATTTTAACTAAACCGAAACGACTAATAGTATTTATTTGGTAATCAAACATACGAGGCGATTTAAATATTAGGTAGAAATTTGACTGTATTGTCCTTTGGTTTTGGAGAGTTTTTTGAAAACACTTTTTTTGCGCAACAATGTTCTCAAATTCCACTGAAAAAATATAAGATGAACAAAAAATCGGTATTGAGATTGCAAAATGTCTGTTTTTTTGTGCACATGATTTTTTACATTTAGATGACAATTAATTGAATGAGCATGTTGGCTTCATATGTATTATAAGCGAATGGCATGTTTATTTTGTGATTGTGAAATATTTGAAATTATTAAAAATAAATTGTTTAGGTATGTGCAACTCAAATAAGGTGATATTTAAGGCACACTTTGTTATAATTTTGACAAATAAGGAGAAAATGTTTTGAACGAACTAAAATGATGAAAAATATCAATAATAAGATGTTAGTTGGGTGGTTTTGAGTCTTTGGAAATCTTTGAGTTTTCTATCTACTGACCATCTTTATTTAAATCGCCCTTTTGATAAATGTAG
>NW_022170249.1:49091777-49272225 GCF_008802855.1 Photinus pyralis
CAGTGGCGTAAATAAGGACTTGGCGGCCTTGGCAGCGCCAAGGGGCGCAGGGCAGGAAAGGGGCGCGGCGTAGTTTTCCTTTTCTCATTATTTTTATTGTCGCCTCCCCTCCCTCACGCGTCGCGCTGAATACTTTTCCTGAACTGATTTATCAAAATTCAAAATACTGTTTTATTTTTATTCGTTTTCCCCTGGACCAAATAAATTTTTCTGATTCGACGGTTGCGATCGTGAGAAAAAACGCTTCATCTTTGCTAATATAACCAACTTGGTAGCTGCAATAATAACAAAGTTAGCAATGGTGCCGACTTCGCCGTGAACACTATATATTTTCACTTCTCTAAAAATTTGTAGCAATAGAAAATCTCTTTGCCAATTATTGTGGAGGGGGGGGGGGCGTAAAACTTACGTTTGCCAAGGTACGTAGCCCACCTTAGTTACGCCACTGCCATGGTGCAGCGTCCGACATCCTATTATCCAGTAGTGTTGGACGGGCCATGCCAATCTCTCCCAGATGTTCCTGAAATCTTATACACGCAGGCCGGGTAATGTAGGTAGGTGATCTATACGCCTGCATGTCTTGCCTGGAAAATACTGTTGTTAGGGTGCGGGTGGTAGTGATAGAACTTTAATCATATAACTCGTAGTTAATTGTGTCCTTCTAGTTTCTAGTGGTGAAATTCCCGCCTCACAGTATAAGCTGTTTACTGGACTGGTGGGGAAGGCTCCGAGACAGTATCGTATATTATCCATATAAACCCTTGAAGCATGTAGTTTCTGCGCGGCGCGTCTTTAATTATCCTAATTTGGCTCTATTCTCATTATACAACATTGAAAGACGTGGTATTTTTTGATAAATGGGACTCTGAAGGTCACCAAACATTCACAAAAGGTCAACAAAAAGACGGAATAGTTTTATGGGAAACTGTTTAATCATCACGAAAGATTCATGCCAGTCAAGTCTAGAACCTTATTGATTTTTAAGTGTTAACAGGTATGCGAAAACGATCACAATGCACATAATTCAAGATTTAATTAGAATTGCCAACAAAACCCTTATTGCAATTATATTAAATGTGTGCAAAGGTATTTCAGAAATGAACTTGTTTCGCAAATGTTCATTGCACGCTCTGTGTAATTGTATTCCTCTACCTCATATGTGAGAATATGCAATTAACACTAAATAGTTGGGTCAGTCCAAGCAGGGGGCGGCATAATATTATACCTACTATTAACTAAAACTCTGTGCCTGCATGGTTCTGCGAGATAACGAAATTATTAAAATACTTGTAGCTGCAAAGTATTCTTAATCCAAGCTAATCCGAATCATGTCGGGCAAAATTAAATTTCTCGTCATGTTTTTCGAAGTTCTGCGAAACTGTAATTGGTTTTCTTAGTTTATTATATTATTTACTTTTTGTTGTGGTCATCATTTATTTTCGTTTATAAACTCGAGCTATTTGGTAATAGATTGTTTGATCATGACTGAAATTTCATTCATTCCTGGCGTAGAGGAAAAAATCTAATCAATTTCAAACCGATTAGGGAAAGTCAAATGCAGGTTGCAATCAGTAAGTGAGATTGAAATGCTTCGCCCGGCTGATTTTTAAATGAATTAAGCTCTCTTGTAGTGGGACTAAGGAAGTAGCGTCATTTAAACGTTTGCACCGATCTGTATTTTATGATAAAATGGTACCCTAAATAATGCCGGGTAGCTTACTTCACTTAAAAGTTAAAATAGAATGGCTCGACTTTTATTTTTATACTTATTAAAGTAATCCCTAGTTTATGGCGAGTGTATATCTTTGCATACTAAAATGCTGATTTTCTACGCTGGTTGTTAGTCTGACTATAAAATATAAGCAAAGATATTTTTCCCCGCCTCGCAGTTTTGTTGTGACATCAAACAAAAGAAACGTCTTTGAACTTATAGCCGTTTTTTAAGTTTAATGACGCCAGTTTCTTCCGCGATCTTACTTCTCATTTTGGAGCTTGAAACTTCGTAGTGGGAACTATCGAAATGAAAAGAGACATGTTTGGTTATAAAAAAGGTCGAGTGGAACAATTTAAACTCGCACTTTTATCGTATTTAAGTGTTTATATCTCTGTCATTATTATCCCTAATGGATTTGAGCTACCTCCCGGCAACCCTGAATCCCTATATTAATTAAACAAGCTTTTACTTTCATCCCCTTAGTTGAGATGCATTTCCGTTTGAAGTTTGTGCTTTGTAACTTCATTTCCGGCAATTACATTGTGTAGTGTAGTTAGTACAGAAATTCGACGTTTAGTATAGGATACCTACTGTACTTGAAAGGCTTGAAAAGGTATCCCCTAATGAACAGAAAGGAATTTCTATGTTTAAAAAAACAACCCGACAATTACATATATCACCCACTTTACAACTTTTTTTGTGTTTTAGCACAGATGCATTTTGTTTTCCACGGAAAAATGGTTGCGAGTTGAAGCGATTTGGCACGAAACCATCCTGCTTATTTATTTATCAATTGCAATCAGTCGATTTGCCATTAGGGCACGAATCGCAATCCAAGGAAGATCTTTTTCATTCAGTTTCATAGCTAAAGCAGGTATAGAACAACGTAGATGCCGCATAGATGACGCAGAAGAAAATGTCCATTGATCTGAACTGCTTCCTCCTGGACCTCCACTACCATGAAGTTTTCTTGCAACTTTTTCGACATGGTCACATGACGTAATTTCGAGGCATTCTAAATTTGGAATTTTATCAATATCAGACGGTAATTTCAATCAGATTTTATAACAGTAGAAGGATGCTTGTATTATAGCGCATCAAAACGGTGTAACCAGAATCATCAAGTTCATCAATAAATTTAAGAAGAACTCTTCGAGTATCGCTTACTAATTATACTAAAAATTCTTTTAATCAAATTGTGTATATGGATAATCAGCTGTCACAGTCATTGCTAACCCATATTTCAGTTAGAAGTATAAAGGCAAAGTATTATTTTATTGCTAAGAAGTTAGTATACAAAATGTGATATTGTTTTTGCGTTGTTGTAAGATTTGGGTCCCAAATTTGGCATAAAACTATAAATATTTTTCAGACGTTAGGCTTATTATGATAATAAGCGTTTCTGCCACATAAGCGGTGGGTCCAACGTGTTTTGTTTGGGAGCCACCCTCAAAAAAGTGGCGAAGTTTGCATTGCTTCTTCAATTTTTTCTCAGCAGCCATAAGAGTTACAAATATTGGTGGCACGTCTTTGAATGGGTTTTAGCGTATGCCCTTTCTGATTTTGCAAATTTTTTTTCAATACTTTTACCACGAAAAGGGGCACCTCTAAATGGGGGTGCGAAAATAAATTATGATTTCGACAAAATTTGGTATCTAGTTATTTAAAATCACTTTTCAAGCAAAAGTTGTACTTACTAATTGAAAATTGGTCCTTCGGGAGAGAAAGTATCCCTCGCCTACTAGTGAATCATCTAATTTTGCATGTAGTTAGTTGAACATGTCGCAAATAACAAAAAATTAACGATTTAAGTCGATATTGAGATACTTGGAATAATGCTTATTGATTGTTATAGAACTCTCAGCTCTACTTAATAACATTTTCCCACCACCCGCAGCGACCCATCGTTCATTTTTGTTATTTGCGATATTTTTAACTATATGCGAATTTAGATAACTCACTGGTAGGCGGGAGTACTTTCTGACCCGAACTGATTTTGAAAAACTGCTGGACAATTTTGTTCCTTAACTCCTCAAGTGTGTACCCATCAAATTTCGGGGAATTCTGTTGTCTAATTAATTTCTAACTTTATTCGTGATTTTCATGTTCAAAAACCCCCAGATACCACATTTCGTCGAAATTAGACTTCTTTCCCACCCCCATTTAGGGGTGCGTCCTTATCGTGATAAGAAAATTGCTCAATCGGAAAGGACATACGCCAAAACCTATTCAAAGACGTGCCCCTGGTCTTTGTAACTCCTATGGCTGTTGAAGAAGAAAAGCAAATTTCACCTCATTTTTGAGGGTGGCTCCCAAATGTCGAACCCTTGGTTTATTTGGAAAAAAGTGCTTATTTTGATCACCTCTACCACCCAATTTTTTTACATCCTTGTGTGTAACACCCTACATAATTTTTAGAACTGTACCCGAAGTATTGATATCATTTTTCCAATCCAAAGTCAGCCCTGAATCAAAAATTAGTCTCCCCCCACCCCATCTTCTCCTATTTTCTGAATATTCATTGACTGATTATAAGAGTTGTTTTTTACAGAAAGAACATTTATTTATTTATTTTTGCCATTCTTTTTGAGTGGGCGGGGTTTCAGCCAAGGCTGCTCTACCAACTCAACCCATATGCATTTACCCTTAGCATCGCGGTCTTCAACTTTAATTGAACTGCGCCACACGGGCCGGCATAATCGCGTAATTATACAGGCTGATTCAAATTCGAGGGTCACCATGTGAATCTCGGGAACTGTAAGAGATAGGTAGGTAGTTTAAATTTGGTGGCCCTCGTATGGCCTATGGTGACCGTATTCGGGTAGACGATTCTTCAAACTAGAACCTATAATTTACGTATAAGGACAATTGGGAAAGGTGTTCTATGAGAATCTATAGGAATGTTTTACAAAAGAAGTTTTTTTAAAACAACTGCAGCGTCTGCAGCAACCCTGTTTGACGGAAACATCCATAAGGATTGCTATCCCCATTGCCGATCTTTTCAAAAGGGACATGAAAGATAAATAAGGTGTGGGAAGAACACAAAATCAATAAAAATCAGAAGGTACCGATGGTCCGTAACACGAGAAATCTAGTTCAAAAAATGGTGATAGTGGAATTTTCTTGTAAATACACTGTGTCCAAGATAAGGATGTCTATCATGCGGATTTCGAAAACCATAGAAAACACGAAGATGCAACTCAATCAATCTTTCAATCAATCAATCAAATCAATTTTATTCTCCATTGTAAAAAAGTTTATAAAAAATGTATACTTAACTTACTCTAGGAGAAAATGGTGGGAAAAATTACTCCACCACTAGGGAAAAGTTGCGTAATTAGCGAGTTATTATCGTATTGCAAAGAAAACCGGACAATTCCGATTACCCACTTTCAAAGAGATGCCAGAAAACCGAAATTTGCCGATTTTGTTTTTATTTTGTTCTGATTTCAGCAGGTACAAAAAAAATAAAAACCACTTTCTCTTTACTTTCTAATGGTGCGGGGAAATTTTCGGGAAAATGGAAAATATGTCCGGTAGGCACCTTCGCACCATTAGGATGTTGTGCGCGGGTGCACCATCCTTTTGAAATGGACAGTTTCCAACTTTTTTTTGTGTGCAGTACATCGTTGTATTCGTAATAAAAAATGTTACTCAATATGTACTTTTTTACGGATCATATAAAAAAATAAAGATGATTTCTTTTCAATGAAACGTTGTATCGAAAATTTTTCAACGCTGTTTCATAGAGGTAGCAATGAGGAAGGGTTTTTTAAATATATTTTTTGTATCTGTTCAAATAAGACCAAAACGATATAAAAACAAAATCGGCAATTTTCAGTTTTACTGACATACCTTCTGAAGTAGTCGAAATGTTCTGGTTTTCTTTAAAGCATGATAATAAATGTTTAATTGCGCAACTTTTCCCTAATTTGACCATCATCGTATCTTCTCTGGTTTCCGAGGTCCTCATGATAGACATCCTTATCTTGGACAGTGTATATAAAAAAAATGTGTATATTTTATTTTTGATTTTTTTGTTTCTATGTCCTGAGGTTGCCTTACGAGAGTGGGTTCAACATTGACACGGTCTTAAGTCGCTCGTATAATAATGCTAAAAAGTTTTTCTTCGTCCCGAAATTTACTGTAATTCGTCTGCTCTATTCGAACACACATTAAAATTGCAGGTGAATCGCAATTTTTTTAATTTTTCTCCACGACTTATGCGACCTACTTAATATGCGGCTATTTATTTATTTATTTATTATCCCTCTCTTGTTCTGGGCCCTCAACAGGCTTGCGCCCAATTACAGAGTGACCCGCATAATGCTTTTTAGAGGTGCCCCTGCAGAAGCTCGTAAGTTGTTCTATACTACTCCGGTATTTACCTTACGAATTAGGAAAACTGCAGGAAAACCTAATTGAGTATGTTTACCCGAAGTTAATTCGTTACTACTTTTATAACTACGTTAATAATTCAATTTCAACGCACTTAAAATAGTACGCGAAAAAGTCCAGTTAGAAGAAATCTAGGAAGAAATTTTCAATGATAGAAAAATGCACCCACAGTGTAGGTGATCGCTCGCGAATTAGTCTTCGAATCCTCGCGTTGTCCCACTTATTTCGCTATTTGAATCTCGCCCACGAGAAAAACCGAAAAGGAACTTATTTCTGAACTCAAATGGCCTCGACAGGCGCGCCCTAATGACTAATAGAAAACCCTAGGCTTTAAACAGAACGGAACGGAACTTTTAGATCCCAAGAGATCGTGGCAACCGCGCTTGCTTTCCGAAATACGATGATAGTTATCGCCAGACATACTTTCGTTCAAGATCGCTATAAAGCGGAAACTTCCCTATGTTGACCAAAAGCGTCCCCCTGTTACCGCGTGCGCCATTTTGGAACAGAAATATTGATATAAAGTGGTTAGGCATATTTTCCTTTGTGTATGGTTCCTGGGAAAAACTAAAGAAGTGGCCTAATTTTTTTTGTTACTCTTCTCGAACGTTAGTATTGTGGGTCCGATAGTACTAAACGTATTCAAGCACTATACCCACTAATTTATTCACTCGTAAGCCCTATGATCACAGCGTTTCTCAATATGTTTTGCTTTACCCGTCGTGCCATTTATTTAGGAGTTGTGGTCATAAGTGGAGCTTATACAAGCGTCTATGCTTTTTCGCTTGTAACAAGGAGGATGTCCAAATGCGAAAAAGTAACAACGGTATTACTTTGAATCCTACAGCAGAGTGAAATGATTCTATGGATGTATAGGCAATGTAAATGCCTTGCTCTCATAATAAAATTTTTAATTTGCAATAAATAAGTTAAATAAATAATAATTTCATCACGTCTAAGTTCGCTGTATAGTGTATATCCAGATACCACCTGGATTGAGTTCTATTATATCAGGTTAAGTTGCTATAACAGCAAGGTCCCAGTAACCCTAAGCAAACAGAGCGTCATTCAAGCAACTGGTGATTAGTTAAGACAAGGGTATGGTGACTAACCAATTAAAGTAAGCATTTACCACGGGGACAGGACAGTGTAGCTGGGAGTCGTAGATATACGTATTGCGCAATATTACAAGTTTGGTTGAAACGGAAATGCTGAATAGTACTTACGTATTTCATTAAAGTAAAATGGAAACTCCCCCGTAACGGAACAGTTAAGCCTAGATTTAAGGAAGGAAGTCCAACGATTCCGGAACCGATGTGGCCCTCCACGGTCATACTTACAAACCCTGGCCACCCGGGAATACACCGCCTAGAAAAGAAGATCAAAATGTAACATTTCATGTGCGTATAAAAGTTAAAATTTCTTACAATATTGAAAGCAACTGATTTATTGTTATAAAAAAATCGACGGTGAATTGATTCATATCAACTCTGGGATATCAATCAAAGTCGCTCGTACAAAGGCAAAGGCAAAATGAAAAATACCCCAAAGGGAAACAGCAACGCAAATAATAAATATCTTTTTAAAGTTCAAATCGATCGGACATCCTTATAATGGATTATAAGTCGAAGAGATAGCGAGCGACGTTTTTTTTATAAAAGAAACGCTAAAACTGTTGACAAAAAGAATATAGAAGTAGCATTTAAGACCGTCGCAAATTGTTCGAAAATGTTGGGATGAAATATTCTTTTCATCATAAAAACAAGTAAATATTAATATTTACCTTCCCGCAGTTAATATATTCGACGGCGGTTTCTCTAAAGAAGAAGTAGACGAAATCTCCGTGCGTCATGGAACTGACAAAATCTGGAGCTGTAAGAAATTCGTTTTAGGGGTAAATCTATAGAAAGCGCCAAGGCGCCGATTATTCGAGGCAATTCAAAGGCAACTTTACCATTGAGACTCATCGAATCGTATTGTTCAGTCTGTAGCGGTTCTCTGTAGATAATAGGATCCATTCCGCTGAAATCGGCCACCGTGCCAGTATACAAATCTCCATCTGAAACAAAAGGAACAATATAATTATAACGCATTTTGATGAGCTAAGGAACGGAACGGCAGCCTCTATTGTTCTTTAACAATGTTATGGGGAAAAATATGCAAAGCGTGTGTGCATGTAGTAGTACATTGCTAACTGTAAACAAAACCTTTAGTTACCGTGTTCATTAGCAATCCTGCACAAACATAACTTTGTTAGTGTAAGATCCAATATAAACACCCTTGGAAACGCATTAACGAACGTAAATCGAACAAAGCAAAGAGCTCTCGTATTTCAAGATCTCACACATCCTTTGTACCATTTCGCTGCCGCTCAATGTTAGCTTTAGAGTAACAGTCAGTCACGCAACCCATTCCTCGATTTCCAACAAATTCACCAAAAATTTTACCCGTTTCGAATAAACAAGAGAAATAATTACGGTTCACATCATATATTCTCCATATCCAAATTCGAAGTCAAAACGGCGTAACACTTAAGATTAAGAGCAAAAAGGAATTTGATCGAGTTATGAGATAAAAATGACCCTTATCGCCCTACACCTATTGTAAACTATTCCAAATTTGGTAAAAAAAAAACAGACAAGCGGTTTAGCTAATGGAGAGCACACACTCTTAGCGAGAAATGTTGGACCCTAGATAAACCCGTTAGTAACATCCTTCTATGTGTTAAGAAAAAAACGAGCAATGTAAGAGCTTTGGGTGCGTAAATCTCAAATTAGGGCTATTGGAGGCGTAGCTCCCAAACGGAACATTTTCGCCACTTAGTTTATTTGGAAAAAATGTTTGTTTGGTTTCTTCTACTCCCAATTTTTTACATGCTTATTTGTTACTTCCTTTATAGGAAAAGTAAATAAGTGTAGAAATTGACCGTCTTACACAAGTCTTATTTACTAAATGATGATCCATGACTTTATATCCTATTTATGTAATGTATAAGCACGCAAAGAGAAATGTTACGGCTTCGGTTACAGCCAAAACTGTCCATTTCTTGGCGTTGAACCCTGTAACTTTTTAGCGCTTTTTCCAAAACGAAACTGGACTGCTGTATTGACAATTTTTCTTGGCAAATGCTTCCCTGCAAAATTTCCGCCGATAAACCGTCGCCAATCGCCAATGGATGGGAACGTTGGAAATATAATTTTGACTTGGAAAATATTTACCAGAAAAATGACAATATTTTGAAACCACTAGAGATATTTCATGATCTTCTGTTCAAAATTGGTTGTTTTCTAAAAAACGTGACATATCAGCACACGTCAGAATCACAACCTGTCGTTTGCAGGTAAGTGTTAATTAAATGCGCTTTCGTTTTATACAGTGGGGCGTGGGTTTATTAACACACAAATTCATTGTCACGTTGAAGGACTCTTAAGGGTACAACCTAAAATATTGTTGCATTTTTACAAATAGAATATTGCATATTTCCCTTTTTTTCAAATTCTCAGTCTGCGTTCGTTATGGTCACTTGGTTTAAGATCTAGAAATGTTTAGGAAATTTTGGAACTATATCAAAAATGTGCAAAAAATGTTGAAGAACTTAAAAGATACTTGAACGAACATATAAATTTAAGAAAATGTAAAAGTGTTGCATGAAAAAATTTAGAAAACGCTTCAGAAATGTTAATGGAAAACAGTAGGAAGGACATTTTTTACACGTTTCAAAATTTTCAAAACGTGTAGGCATTTTTTAAAAATGTAACCAGAACCACCTAGACATTTTACGTTTAACATAAACAAATGTTGGCAATGGATAAGAAATTTGGAAATGTCTCGAAAATATGTAGGAAATGTTACGAATGTGTCAATAATTTTGAGATAAATGATTCGGAAATGTATAAAAATATTTGAAATGAAGCATGTTAAAAATGAGTAGAAAATTTGGAAAAGTTTGGGAAAATGCAGACATGCTTTTATTAAATTTTGGAAAATTTGTGTAGGACATTTTGTAAGATATTAAAGAAAGGTGTAAAAGTTGGTGCACACCAAAAGGGCACGAGGACAATTTAGATAGGTACGAAGTTTAGTTTGAATCTTCCTGTATGTTATTATTGGGGAAAGAATTATAGCGAGCACAATTCAAACGTACATTCTAGTTTCGATCGGATTATAAGCGTTGAGTTATCATACTATATTGAAAATTCCGAGTCTTCGTTAATTGTAACCCAAAAAACGTAGGAATTATGTACAAATCAGCACCAATTAATGTGTTGGGACTTTTCGAATCAGGGGAACAACGTAAACTCGTGCTTTGAAATAGCATGAAGCACAGCACGAACGCTAATAATTTCGTCCAATTTTCTACTTGTTTTACTCTTTGTGCACTTTAAACGTATAAAAGTGTCTGAAAAATTTGCAAAATTAGCGAAAAGTCGTGTATATTCCCTAAATAATGTATAAATATTGTATTAACGAGATGCATGACGGAAGGGCGTTTTTACGGTATTCAGAGCTGCATCTAAGCATTACTAAAAGCTCGCCTAGATGAAAGAGACGTCTGCAATGGGGAAACAACCAAACATGCATAAAACGTCTTCATTATTTTTGCTCGTTACTTGCAGCAGCATGGTGTGGCGTTCGCAGAGAAACGTTACTGCCACAAACCGCTTTGAAGTTTTCTTCGTTGCAAGTGACAGAAATCCTATTGTTATGTATGCAACATTATAAATAAAGCAGTTTGCGTATATTTCGCAATTCGAGCTAAAAACATAGATTCGGCAGCCATGGAAGGTAAATAAATTATCCACTAGTTGTCTATCCATGTGTAAAGAGGTTAGACTTCTAGGCGATGTAGTAAATTTCTGAAATCTATACAAACTGTACGAAATATCAGCGCAGCACCAACAGTAAATCAAGTTAATTTAGTTAATTCAGTTTAAAATCCACGTTTCTAATTGATTTATTTCAATATTCTCCCCCGTTCATACTAAGCACGGTATAATTAATTAATGTCATTTAGAAATAATACATTTTAATTTGTTGTGCGCGAAACCATTCGATAAATTCTCAAACAGAAACTCACCGACATATATCGCTGTAGAATTATGATGAGGGTCGTACGGACATACGGCTTGGCCAGGTTTCTCCTTTGCAACCGTGTAATTTCCATTATGAATTACATAATCTCTACAAAGTGGCTTGAACGAATTCGTGCCGCATACTAGCAGTCCTCCCGCCGCAGTTTTTGCCATAATACGCATGTAGTTCTGGCAGTTTTCCTGAAAAAGAAAACATGACTTTTAGTACTCCGTCCAAATGGATTATCTTCCATAACACTTTATGCTTAATGCGCCATGTGCGTTAACTATCACTTAAAGTTAACGGACAATGAATTTTAATTACCAGTGGATTGTTTACTAGCGGCTCAAGACGAATGGGGTCAACGAGTGATTAAAATTCAGTTCGCTATTATGAATGGAGTAACCATTATTTCCATTGTTGAGGAAAGCGCAATTGAGGTGAACATGAAAACAATTTTAATATTAAACTGCAATAAAGTCTACATGCCTAAATGGAGACTTACAGTTTGTTTTACAAGGAGTCTCATACTAAATGTAATATAATAAACAGTACCAGAGTTAAGAATTTAATCAATGCACGAGCAATTTAAATCTTTTAGGGGAATTTTTCGAAAGAAAAAATCCTCTTATGTGATGGTTTTGTCCGTCTGTCGGTCTGTTCCTCGTCTAATTCGAGAACGAAAAGAGATAGCGATGTCAAACCTTTGTCGATCAATTTCGAGCTCAAGGATCAGTGCTATTGAATATCAGCCTGATTAAAAGTCTGGTTTTCGAATACGGGCTGCGTGGCAAAAAATTCCCTTACTGAAAATCGTATGCTGAATGGGATGTGAAGAAACTATACGAGAGCAATCGTACACGACGTGACTGTTTACTCTCAATTTGGGAAGAAATTGAACAAGAGTTTGATACGCAGCCTGCAATTCAACAAACCTCTTATGGACAAAATTGATGGATGGACACTATTGATGACAATACTAAAATAAATCGATTTTTTTAAACAAGAATTTGAAACACCACCTGCAATCCAATCAAGCCCGTATAGACAAAATAGTTCATAGGGGACCAAAATTATGCTCCTAAACTAACTTGAGCTATAGAAAGATTGCTTTTATCTCAAATTAAAGGAAAAGTACCTACTCATATTGGACAAAGAGCTGCTGATTTCTTAGGTTAGGGGTTTGTCTCAGAATTTCCAAAATCTAAATTTTTGTTTTTATATACCTTTTTATCTCACTAAATCGCTTAAAAAATTTGGTGTTGATAGCACATATACCACCCGCACACCTGCGCATGCGCGATACCGCTCTTTTATACCTGTGAATATATGCACCAAATGTGAATCCAATCGGTTCAGCCGTTTAGCCGGAAATGTGAGTTTGACACACTTGCGCATGCGCAATTCTGCCCAAAAGCTGTCTAAGAATGTGTGTACCAAATTTGGTTCTAATCGGTTCAGCCGTTTAGCGGGAAATGAGAATACAGAAGGACCGACAGACCGACATCATAGATATTTTGTTTGATTCGGATTCCTGGTTGTTCAAAACGTGTATTTCCGTCAAAAAAGTGAGGTGCCACTTTGATCAATCTCCGCAAGACTTCAATCAGCCTCATTCTTTAGAATGATTTCCTAATTTTTACCTAGAGCAGTATCCCCACAGACCAATTCCCGTACCTTTGGATTCCGGTAGTAAACCTACGTACGAGTAGGTATATACTGCACCCACATTTTATAAAAAAATTGTGAGTTTTGGAATATGTTTGTCAATTTTACAATTTGGGTTTCAATTATAAGACTCTTTCGTTGAGATTTTTGGGAAAAACGAAAAAAAACTATTTGATTTCATAGAGAGGAACTAAATGTTATGCCTTTCTTGTTTGCTTAAGGTCGGGATTAAGTTGGTACAGTAAAATTTTTATTTATCTACAAATTCGCTGAAAAAAAAACAATTTGATGACATGAAATATATTTCGTGCTCTTTCGTAAAGGTTCAGGTTACGTTGGCAGAACAAAATTTTTAATTACTCACAAATTTTGTCGGAAAAAAGACAACACTTGCATACAAAACTGTTTTTACATGTTTTATTAAGCTTTTCGTAAACCCGCAAATTTAAAAATAAGTTTCAACATTTTTGTTATTAGTAGCAATAGCCCATGACTTTTGTTGTTTTATGAATTGCCAATTGCCATTAATAAATGAAATGTTGAAATTTATTTTTAAATTTGCGGGTTTACGAAAAGCTTAATAAAACATGTAAAAACAGTGTTGTATGCATCTTTTAATTCTAAACAACTTTAAACTCAACAGTTTTTTCTGTAAAATGTACAGGAGGGCAGGATTTTGCATAAAACTAATTTCCCACGTTAAATCCCTATGTCCCACTTACCGTGCACCACCCTGTATAACAAGCAGACAGGTATTGCACTCACACTCATAGGTATAGAGGATATATTGCCAAAGTTCCATCGATAATAAATTTGTTCAAAAGGGTAGAAGAGTTGAAAAATATTTAATTTTTTAGTACTTACATTAAACGATCTTTATCTAGTAGCGCCGGACCACATAAAGCGATCTCGTGTTTTCAATCCTGTGTGAATTTACCCAAAAAAAGTAGACAAACACAGGCTATCGGTGCTAAATAATTCATAAGCGCATATTAATGAATTAACAGTGAAGTTATGTATTCAAATGTCCCTTAGCTGTCAGTCAGAATTATAAAAATCACTTAATATACGCCCCCTGGAAGTGCGCACATCAAAAATTACTTATGTATGTATACCTACTATAGGTTTAAAAAGATGCCCACACTTCGAATACAAGGCCTTGCGGTTCTCTGAACTTTGTGATATGAACGAACATGGCAAGAATTATTTCCGAAGGGTTGGCACATTTAACCCTCGTTTTTGTTGAAGTTGAACGAATTGTTAATACGAAAACATCGCAATCTTGCGAAGAAGCAATTAGAATCATCTGCCAAGAGCAGAAGAAAAAAACGCAAATACGAACAAAATCCATTTAGATTGGTTTGTGTAACGATCCACTGTACAATTCAATCCTAGTAAATACCTTAGAGCGGTAATAACTGACAATTCGGTCGATGCATGCACTAATTTATAGAGAATCGCCCTAATAGCTACACGGAGCTGATTATTTATCTCCGACAGGCCCAGAAAGCAATTAGTGCAGCGAAAGATAGGAAGAGATAAGACGAACTCTAAATGCAAAAACACAGCAATAAAGGAGACGCTAAATCAGCCTTACACAATGTAAGGATGGGCAAAAAGTTAATGGAGACGAGAGATTGCGGAGAGAGATCTTATAGACAATGCAGATTTTGTAAGTGGCAAAGACTGTAGCGTAAATTACTAACCGCATTACTGAATGCAAATTAGAAGTTTTTATAAAAAGACGAACACTTTGATCAATAACGAGTACTTTCTCATACGCAATCAATTCCTATAACAACAACCAAACAAAGGGATAAAATGCAATTTGGTAAAAAAAGTGCATCGAAAATACACAAACGGTCTCATTAAAATAAAGTGGTTAAAAGCAAAAGAAAGTAGTGCTTTAGGAGTTCTTTTTTAATTATTTTTGAGAAGCGAACGGTGATTTACACAACTCAGCTGCTCGCCCATCAATTAGTTTGCGGCTTTGTGGCTTCGTGTGGATTTAATCTCAATGTGAAACCATGCAGCTTAATTATGGTCAAGACGAGACCTTACATCAATTTATGAAGAGCCTGTCCAACTTTGGGAATCAACGAAACGTCGCCGTTTTAGTATTCGTATCGCTTAGCATACGCAGATATGAGTTCTCTTGCAGTTTGTGTCACGTGACCTAATTTTCGGTGGAAAGGTATACCGCACGAGCTACATATGTATTCACTATTTGTTTAGCTCGATCAAATTATTATTTGTACAGCTAGAGATGTTGTACACAACAGTAAGACTGTTTGCTTTCATCCCATAAGAGGGAAATATTGCTTTATTCCCTGTTTTTAATAAAGAAAATGTTCGCTTCGAGAATACTTTTAGAAATATTTGTTTACCATAGAAATTTATTACGATGAGAGGTGGCCTTCTTGTGAATGGTGTTCGAGCTTTCAGTGCTTTGGAAGTGATATATCAATCCTATTATTTTCCTGTTGGATTAGCAAAATCCGGTAACTATTCAAAGGTGTGAAAGTGAACGCTATTTCTCATCCCAAAGAGAGCACCAGGTGTGACAAGAGTAGTGTCATGCATCTAATAATTATCATGGACGCCTATAAGGAGTATAAGGGGTGGCAACTCCTAGTACGTTCATTTTGAAGAAAAAGACAATAAAAGATTTCAGAAACAATACATGATAATGTCGACATACCTCAAGGGCGCTTTCATCTGGGGTACCTCCCCTCAGCTTATTATCTGTTCAAAATTCCAGATCTTTGTATAACAGACAGTATTATTCCAGAAAGGGATTTTCGTACTTAATTTTGGTGAAAATTCCAACTTTGATTTATATGCTCAGCAATTAGTACCCGATCCATTCGAATGGGGTTGGGCACGACCGACGCCAAAAGAATTGTGGATGCCCAAATGGACCGCAAAAACCCCCAGTGCCATAAAAACTTTATATGATTTAATCAAGGATTTAATTACTTTCCTTTGCGGCTAATTATGCAAGTTTGGAGCTAACACATTGAAAAAAATCAAAATCAAAAGAAAAGAGCGTATGTGTCTTCTTCCAAATGTCCTTAGAGGATCTCATGGAAGTAAAATAACGGATACTGGCGAAGTTCTAAATGCTACTCATTGTTCTTACAAACGCTTTTATTTTCATTAACGTAATTTTATTTGTTCAATCTGTTTCCTTGATTTTTCTTTTTGGTTAAAATCCACGTCCCTTATTATATTTGCCTTTATTCGCCTCTTTTAATTTTTCATTTTGATACTATTACACAATTTCCTTTTATTTGGTCGTTTTGGCAGGGATTTTATTTCACTTCCAGATATTCAAAAGTTCAACTTTTTTCTTGTTCTCCCATTTTGGAATTTTCATGAAATGTTTAACGTATTTTTGATCTTTCAACGCTCACATTTTCATCTATTTCACTATGTTCACCTTCATCAATTTCTTCTTTACTCCTGGTGCGTCGTAGGTGCTCCAATCTTGGATTTTTTCCTCAATGTCGCACTTTCTTCTTCTTTGTTACTCTTGTACCCCTCATTTCTTTTTCTTGCCTTCTTGAAAGATTTAGAAAAGCTTCTTTTTTATACTTTTTCTCCTTTACAAAGCCTTCCCTTTTTCTTCATGTAGGTAGTTTCTTTTCCTACTTGAAAAACAGCAAGGATCATGTAATCATAGTTTTTAGGCTTAGAGGCTTTAAAGGGGATGGCTTTAGATGCACATTTAAAAGGCGCGCACGTTTAGAAGAAGATACGGTTGTGTTCACTGCAATACAACGAAAAATGTACCACATACCACATATCATGTTCTGTGAGATTCAGGATTTTCTGTCGGTTGAATTTTTGAAACCCGTAACGCACGCAACCAGTTGCTTTCAATTCTAGTTGCCATATCTGAATTACCATTTTCATGGGAAAATTATTCCAATGAGCTTAATATTTTAAGGGAAATTGCAGTGTATAATGGTCTTTCACTAATCGTGGATAGAGATCTAGTCAGAAATTAAGAATTAGAAATGTAACCGCATAGGGGCAAAATAATACGCTAAATAACCCCCGAACCAACTAAAGATGTTCCAAGATTTCTCTAAATTATAATTCACAATTATTTTCAATAATCATAATGCTGAGTTTAGGTACTAGCAATCCAACCCTAAAGATAAGCTGGAAATGCAGGATAAATTGTGAATATATAAAATGAGGTGCAGCCTTCTGATCAAGTATATCGGACTATATGGAAACAATTAATAAATCTCTAGACACTACTTGTGGGAAATTTTAATTGCTTATGCGCTTGTAAAGTACGGACAAACGAAACAAAAAACTAAAAGTAAACAACGAATGGGTGATTAGTAATTACGTTAGCAGGAACGATTTGGATACACTAAATTATTATTAATGTCTTGATTTAGTTCAGGCAAAGCAGAAGTTAGCATGTGGATATAGGGTCAGTCGAAAATTTGAAATTAATCCATTATAACAAACAGTGCCCATATTTTATTTAACGAATTTGTAATGTATTTTGCTCGTCCCTTAATAGGGAAATTGTGCGCGACCGCACTTTTGTTTTCCCTTTAGAGGATCGGAGTACACTAATATCGTGGAAAATATGGTTAAGTACATAATGATTTATTGTTTTTGGTCAGAGGTATCCACTTACATCCCTAGAGAGGAACGCTTTCTTCACGGCACCTTTAGAGAAAAGGGTTTTTCGTAATTGTGCACTGTTGAAATTTCAAATTTAGTGCCAGACAATAAATGCAAATGCGTCATAAAATTTCAAGAGAATGCGCACATGTTTCTGCTAAACTAAATGGATAAACGAAATTCGATGTATTACAAAAAATCCATTTCCGGTTAACAAAAATAACAAATCAAACGTCCATTAACCGGCGAACAATTTTGCTCTACATAAGAAAAGCTTTAAGAATATTTCGAGGTTGTGGAGCTTTTGGCGATATCGTCTAGGCGCAGAGGCCACACATCATGGCGCATATTGATCCACCCCCGCTTTGTAACACTTACTATGATCCCCTTCTTTCAACTGCCACCATTTTTCTTAGCGCTTCTTTGTCCATTCTCTTTTTAATCAACGAAGCCAAGCTCAAGAGCTCCTTAACGATCGTCGACAATTTCATACTGTGCGGTGCAATTTTGTTTATTTACTTTTTCCACCTTTTGTCTTTATTTCCCTCAATTTAACCACATCGTTAGAATTCCTTTCTTCCTATAAGACTTCTTGTGTATTATTTAAGGCAGCGGCTAACCGACTTATGCGCTAATTCCCATTTCGCACGAACCTTATAGTTACATTATATCTACGGAACTAATTAGGATTCGAAGGTCGGAAAGATTTAATTTTAAAATCTCCGATTTTCTTTGTAAAACGTACGTCAAAGGCATAACCCTTTGTATTTGTTTTCCTTCCAATTAAAAATATAAATACCCATTTACATTTCAAGAAATCTTACGGTGATTATTAACCCACTTTTCCAGCTTTATATTGCCAGTCCCATTACATAAATGTACAAAGGACTAACCCCCCTTTTGTAAATTCCATTCAATTTTTGTGATATATGCGTTGGAGTGCATGCATTTATTAGCAAGGGAGCGCTGCGCACTGTTACTGTTGAAACCAGGTGCACTTCTTGGAGGTAAAGTTGTAATTGAATGAACATGTGAGTAGTTCAAAAGGGCTATCAATTTTTTCGTCGCATAAAAGAAATTAAATTTATTACTGCGAATACGAGTATAACTAGCATATGCATTTTTTAGCGTATTTTCCTCGAGGTGAAAAGTCGCTATTGGCTACACTTTGTCGTCCGTCCGTCTGTCACACGTACTCCTTCTACACGACTGAACCGATTTGGCCGATATGGGGCTCATTTGAAAGCGCTCGGTGCAAGGATCCCATGCGTACCGATATAATTATTTTATGAAGATACTCCTGAATATTTTTTTCAAAATCTATATTTTGGCAGGCGAAAGTGTGCAATGCCTTCTTATTTATGAAGTTATTTAAATTAAATTTCATATGTAAGGACTTCGCAAAAAAGTAAAACTAATAAAAATAACGATTTTAAAATGTGGTTTTGCGCTTGCGCAATGTCAAAAATTTGGTTTAACGCATGTGCAATGCTACCTTTGTTTATTTATGAAGATATGTAAATGAACCATTATATATACACTACGAATACATATAAAAGTACAACTAATGACGCATTCAAAATATTGTTTTGCGCATGCGTTATGCCAACTTGCAATTTGATATATAGGCACTTAAAATGAAAAAACTAATACCGGATTCAGAATTACTTTTTATGCATTTTGTGTTTGTATACGCCCCACTGTTAGGTACATACAAAAAAGAATTTTTTCAAGTATTTTAAAATATTATAAGTTTCTATGAAATGGTTTTTAAGTTATAAGTTCCTTTCAAGTTTATATCAAATTCCTCTTAAATTTACCCTAAAGTTTTCTGTTTCTCTCATCTCATTTGTAGCTAAGATTCCCTAAGTTCCGCCGCGTATCTTCTTCAAAGTTTAAGTGTTCCTCAAATTCCTTTCACTTTTCCCTAAGGTTCTCTCAATTTCAATTTTCTAATAAATGTGGTCGTTAATTTGAGATTGAACACAATTTCGATTATGGCATTTGAATTTGAAGTCAATGTGATTTTATTTATTTGTTGTTTAATTTTGTTTAAATAATCGCGTAGTATTTTGATTTTATTCTATTGTTCATTAAAAAGACATTTGGAAATAATAAGATAAGAAAACAGGTGTTGAATTTTGAAGACGCAAATTCAAGTAGAATAGAAACAGAAAGGGAAAAACGTTTTAAATAGGAGATACTATTATCTTATTAATCGTTGCTTTAAAGTGAACGCTTAAGTCGAATTAAAGAAGTGAATTTTACTAAGGAATTAGTCGGAGCCTTGTGTTTATCGAGCAGTTATCGTTGATGTGAAGCTTCATGCCTTCAAATTACTAAAGACCTTAAGCTATAGCTACATGGCTTGAAGCAGTATAACCTAGAATGCGATAGAAATTCAATGAATTTACCAAGGAACTGTTACGTTCGTTACAAAAATGGAACGAAAGAAATATGCGTGGCCCAGGGAGCGCAAAATGGTTGATACCTCCCAAAGTGAAGGCATATAAAAGTCTTGTAATTGGGCCCACAATAAGCACAAGATACGTTCAAAAATGCAGAAATTTTAATTATTTTCGAAATATACAGTACACTTTAGGATGGGCGCACAAACCGGATCCAAACTTTGACCTATGTTTTAAACAGTTCCATTTTAACGAGCGATACAATAAGCTTAAATCAATTAAAAATATGTCCATACCTGCACAAATCAAAATCTTAGCATTAACTTGATTACAGTACGAGCAAGTTAGTGCTATACGATTGGAACCATAACAGTAAATTTATTTTCTCGGACACAAAAAGCGTAAAAAACATGGGGAGTGGTACCCAAAGTACCAAAAAGTGATCACAATATTTTCCCAATATCGAAAAGTGTGTTGCTTGGTTAAGAAGGGAAGCATATCCAAATTTTCTTTCTAAACCCCTCCTCTATTTCTATCTTTGTCAGTTTAGGGTTGTTTTTAGCGAAGACGCTTATGCTTTCTCCCAATCGTCCTCTCTCTCTCGCTGGCTCGATGGCTTCATGTCCATCAAACGGATGGACAGATTACAATGAAATTTTCAGGTGAATTCTTTATCAAAATTGTCGATCGGAATTGCCAATGTAGGCCAAAAAATAAGGAAGGCCCTTTTGCCATCTCCGTTATGAACCGAATTGCATGAAATTTAACCTGGACATTATCTAGCTTTAGCAGTACAATACGCAATGCTAAAAGTTCACCCTAATCGATTCAACATTCACAGTGCCTTTTTAGCGCATTTTTGCAAATTTATTTGTAAAAAGCCAGCTTTTAATCTCACCTTGGCTCGCAGCAAATGGGGGCCCGTAAAAGAACGGTTGTAGAAAGACGACGAGTGTACGTGTACCTACCAGAGCCGAGTAATTAACAACTTTAGGAACGGGGTTACATGATGTGGAGTCGGCGACATCTGGGCCATCCTCGAGCGTGGTTTACTAACGTGGTGATTTTTCAGTTTTGGTGTCGTCGAAAAGATTTTGTAAACGCGCACAACTCCTGCGTGAACTCGAGCTATGAGAAGTGTCCCAAAAATTGAGTACTATTTTGTGGAGAGTTTTTAGCGAAATCTACCAAAATGGCGCTATTATAATATGTGGGGGCGTCAGAAGTGGGTACCGACCAGGAAATGCGATATCCCCCGACAAGATCTTACTAATGGTGGAGTGTAAACTGGCTAATACAATACCGATCTCATACGAGGAATTTGATAATTTTTGTCATCTCGGTCATTTTTAAACCGAATTGCATGAAATTCAAACTGGTCATAGCCAGTACCAAATGATGTCTTTATTCAAGAACATGTTCCACCAGGGTGCGTGCCTTCGCTAACCAAGATGGCGCGGGTTGCATCCATTCAACCTAATGTGACCTTTGGTTCTCAATGTCTGCAATAAAAGAGGCCTGCAATGCAATCGGGCGGTCTGTCAAAATAACAACGGTGCATTAATTGGTTTTGAGTTAAAGAAAAACTGACTTTTAATGTACTGGAATGTTATACCAAGGGAAATATTTATTCTTTAACAATCCACAAAGAGACCAAACCTCTAGTTTTCCACCAAGTCAACCCCGTAACGAAAGATAACTCAAATTTTAATACTCTGTTGGCTTGATTTGATGGAGCGATTAATAGTGTGCTTGTATTACCTACATTAAAGGATGCCGTAAATATAGATGAACTGGGAACGGTTGCCACCGGGTGTTTAAACGATTTCAATAATTTGAATTATGTATTACCAGGCAATTCCTGTTAAAAATTTTGTTAGTACAATCTGTGTCCGAACAAAGTTAAACAACGAGAATGTTGAAATGTAAAACAACTCTAAATAGTATATGTAGGTTTTTATTAAAGCCCTCACGAGTTTATAGCAATAGCATTAAACTATCCAGTCAAAAAAAGTTTATGCAGATGAAACGTGCGAGAGTAAAATCAATAAGCGAATGGAAGGAGGCGAATAACAAGCAAGAAACACGATCTGATAAGTACACCTTTCGAGGCGCGTTGATGAGACCACCAGACAACGAAGTTGTTCTTAAAGTTACTCGTACTCCACGTTTTGGATTTTTAATAGGGAACCGTATTAAACTTCAAAAAGCCAAAATTCCCTCCAAGCACTTTTAGCGACATACTAAAGCCTCTTGTCATTTCATTCGGTTCTGTTTAAAATTTTAATCTGCATTAATAAATCGTTTCGTTCATACGGTCGATACTTCCTTTTGTATTTAAAGTAACTTTTTGGACCACTTTTCTTGATCCCTCGTTGCTTCGTTTATTCACTCATCAAATCAGTTTGTGCACAATCTGGAAAATATTATAATCAACCCTAACGAAGTCCTAGCAGACATTTTATTACCCACGCAACGCGAAACGGAGCTTAAAGTAAAAAAAACACGTGAGACGTTACCTAACTAAAGCACATTGTCTTGTTTTTGCGCCGTAATACATTTTTATAGGTAGGTACAGGTACATATAATTTTGTACGTTCTCTCATTATCGTCCTATATACATGTACACATACATGTATATGTAATGTACCTAAACCAATAACTAATAGCTTGAGATTAGTGGAACGATATTTACATAATTTGACTGTGTCACACCTAATTTTATCAAATATGGCAATTGCGTGACATATACTCTCAGTAAAGGGAATATTTTAAATGAGAATGATCAGAATTTTATAAAGGTATTGAATTTTGAAGTTTATTTGTAACAAATATGGGTCAAGTTTTAGTACGTTACATAGTTTGAAATATGTTGACGTTGAAAATATACAATTTTATAATATTGATTTTGCTGTACTTTTATTATTATTATTATTGTCGACGGGAACTTGATGGATTGTGTATTCTACCGTTGTACATTAATATCCAACTATATCTACGATCTGGTGAATATGTATGATTGATTTATAACTAAGGTTTATAATATTTCTGCATAACTCTGGTATTTACATTTCTTCCACTTTGTCACGGCATAAGGTGAGCTGAGAGTTTGTATTCCAGTAAAGCTTTCCAAGAATGTTTGAGGGTGACAGTATACTAAATGTTGGTATGTTTGTAATAAAAACGATGCAAAATAGACAGTGTCATTTACATTTTGTAAGTTATTTTCCAAGTGAATGAAAACATTTTGGCAAAAAATCAATTTCTTAAAAGGACGGTGGTTTTGAGGCTTCTTCCGAAGCATTTTTCAATTCAGATGAAATAAAAATTCTGTCCTCTTTTGGAAAATTGGATAGTATCGTGTCAATGTTGAACGAAAAGACTTTTCGGATTTTTTCAGAGGGATAGGCCATTTCTGGGTTATACGCGAAACATTGGAACAACTGCCAAAATTTCGAGGTTTTTCGTGCACCAAAAGTTAACCCAGGGGTTTTCTAGATGGCAAACTTGGACTCCATGACCATCACCGACAATTAATGCTCTTGTCATAAATATCAGAATCTATTACAAAAAGTTGATACACGCTGAGATAAGTCGTTTTTTGATCCATTTTCCAAACAAAGCTCTACACTTTGTTATACAAAGATTGGATTTCTTACACACCCCAATTTTTAAAATTGGTACTTTGATATCAGCGGATTGGTGCCCGAGAACGCGACAATCACAATCAAAGTCGAGTTTGGCCCTGGTTTATTAAGTTGAAAAGCAACAGCAAATAATATGGACGGAGGCGAGTTGAGTCCAAATTACCAACAATTTCGGTCGAAGTCAAAAATGATCACCAAGCACTCTTAAGTTTCAACAAAAACGATTATTGCTTTTTATTTGACAAAAATGACATTTTTTGGTGCTTACGACGGCCGAGATCTCAAAATCAGCGCGTGTTGGCGTAGTTCTGCCTTCAAACTTCGATTGCTCGTAAAAAATAATTTGAAGAATTGTCTTTCCGCCTGAAATCTATTTTTTTGCCAGTCAGTTACATTTAGATAATATCAATGACCGACAATAAAATGAGTTTTCGCCCTCAAAGGCTCCTCTGCGTAACTTCTTAACGACTTTTTATGAGAAATCGAATGCCGAAGTCAGGATTGCACAATAACGCAGCTTGTGGACTAAAATAAAAAAAAATTCAGAATTTGACAACGTCTTCTTCTACAAACGCTTTTAATGTTTGAATCTAACATTTCTAGAAACTACGTGATTTTTGAAAGTTTGCCGGGAGAGAGTGCACCATAACTCGAACAAGAAAACTTTCTTGATGAATGATGGTCCTACTTGGAATTCCATCAATGTTCGTATTTTGCATCCAAAACTCGTAAACATTGATCTTTTCTAGTCAGAGGACTGAAAAGTTGTTTTTATTTTTCGATATGGCCGATTTGCGTTGAATCAAGGAAAACCCCTTGCAAACGCTGCATATAGTCGAGCATTTGATTCCAGCTTTTCTACAGGAATAAGCTCGTCGGCATCCCTTCTTGCAACTGCAGGATATTGTGTTGAGCCGTTCCTGGGGCGCTAGTGGTTAGGCGATTACAACTGGGATCAAGCCGTTTTTTGTTGTCTTCCATTCCATCCCCATTTCAGTGATTGTACCTCCAGATCTAAACCTGCAACCCTGAAGGAGTGCTGGCCAGAGCCGGTTTCGGTTGGAGGCAAACATGCCAAATTAAAATATGTTTGGAACTGCCACCAGTGCACAAACACAATGAAATTCACTCCTGCCTCAGCGACCTTATCAGGAGTGGCGTTGAGATCCATGCATTTTGAGGTTACGTATTGTAGGCTTGCGTTATTTAAAAGAAGAATGCAAAAAATTCCGTTAAGATAAGTGCTGCATTTAAGAAATATCCAATTTGGGTCAAATCTCAGAAACGGTAGTCCAAAATTTTTTGTTTACGCTGCCACTGGATTCTACGTAAAAATATCTAGAATGCACAGTTTTGCCTTTTTTATCTTACGGACAAAAATGTAGCTAGATTGATTCTGTTGTAGATTAAAGTTTCACAAAAAAGTGGTACAGGGTAGCGGAAACCCCGAGTCTCTATCATTAAAAACAGCTGAGATCTTGCCTGTACACTTCGCAGCTCGTAAGGGTACTATTATACTACTGGTTCTTCCTATGAAACTTTACTTCATTAAAATCTATACCTTCAACACTTTCCATGATTTATTCCCTTTTTCATGAGCTTCTTGGCAGTTGATGCCACCACCCCTTAACTAATGCACATGATAGATGCTCCTTGACGGAATGGGTGATTGGAATCAAACCACAACAATTTTGTCCCTAATTATCTGAGAATCTGTGACCTCAACGTCTTGATCAATTGAGGTACACGATACACCACATAATTCCTTAATTTTGTGTGTAAGGTCTACTGCAATGGTCTTTAATTTTAATAAGAATAAAATTTTATATAAGATACTCCCTTTTCGAGTTATAAGGAGAAAACCTAAACAATGTCGAAAAATTTCATCAGTCTCAAAAGCTTAGCATAAGTCAGAGACCGTCGTAAACTTATTTAACACTCGATTTAACGCTTATTTGGGATGCCTATTGTTGATTAAATTACATATTTCCAGTTGTGCATATTTATTTGCCCGTGCGGCCTTTTTTAGCTAATTTTCCTGGACTATTGGTACATTTCAAGATAAAGTGATTGTTGGGGTAAAGGGTAAAGGGGTAACTTGCAAATTTTTGCGAGAACTTTAACTATGGGAGTACCATGATCACTAAGCAGGTATACAAGGCGTAACATCTCGGAATATAAGCCCTTTACCATAAAAGATACCGAAACAAAACTTACAGCAAAGCACACGTTTCTAAAATATGTTTGCGTGCTGTATGAGTATGCTTTTTTTAAGGAACGCCCCATATTTTATTACATATTTGGAAAATACTTATTTTTAATGTAACATACCCTTAACCTTAACGATTTCGCTGTTATGACATTTCTTCCTCAAAATTTGTTTTTTTATAGAAACTAAATCCATCACCAAATATCTTATACCCGTGTTATTTACCAATGAAGTTCGATAAAAAATCACGCAGTCAACCACTACAACTTCCATTGGTACGCAAACGAAAACCCGCATTCCATAAGAACACATCATCATCAGCTGATGGATCACTATAGGTTTGGAGTGGTATACGGGGACAACATTTTCTGGGTCCTTTTTTCTTTGAGGGACACACGGTAACCACAATTTAAGGTTCTTTCGTGTCGATTTGCTGGAACCCTTGAAAAACCTCCCTGTAGCCACTCGACGACAAATGGTTTTCCAACACCATGGAGCTCCTGTACTACAGCCTGGAAATTAAGGAATATCTTGATGAAAGGTTTTTCGAGGTGGAGGCCCAGTAAGGTGGCCCCAAGATCGCCAGACCTTTCGACCATTTACTACTCGAACGCCAGACCTCACTCCCCTCGATTTCTTCATCTGGGACTACAGCAAGAATGAGGGAAAGAATTCATGTGGCTTTCCGTGATCACCTGAAGTCCTCAGGGTGTGTAGTGCCTGCGAGTGCAAGTTGAAGTTATATCGCCAACGAGAAGGTCGCCATTTCGAACATTTATTTCAATTTGATAGATTCGCCTTTGTTCGTGTGTCATTTTCATTTTTTGTAATTTTAAATCTACATAACTGTTTGGCCTTTTTAAATTAAAAAAAATGGCGGATTTGGATTCGAAAAAAAGCGATTTTCTACAAATTGACGTTTCAACTTGTTTTTTCTCTGAAATTATTTTATAGAATGGGTGGTTTTGCTAGTATCAGTGGAAATTTTGTAGTTTCGGCTATCCAAACTTAAAAAAATATGACATATGGCGAATTAAGTCAATCAAAGATTATTTTTCAATAAAATAAACTATGTGACTGTGGAAGAGGTCTTAGCCTATGCCTCAATTTAAAACTTATCCGGCGGCGCGATTTAGTTTCTCTTAACAAAAATTCGAAAAACTGTCAAATTTTGAGGAAATGTGTTGAAACAGCAAAATCGTTAAAGTTAGGGGTATAACATGTTACATAAAAAAATCAGTACTACATAGTACTTTCTAAATATGCAATAAAGTTCCATTTAAAAAAATGCAAGTTTGGTACCTACGTCACTGAAATACAGTACCTACGCCCCTGGTGATCAAACATATTTTAGAAGCATGGCGACGATAAGTAAATGTGTACAATTTTGCCGTAAGACTTTTTTCGTATCTTTTATGGTAAAGGAATTCTGATCCACGGGGTCTTTTGCTACACCCTATATTCAGGTAATTGAAGGTACAATGCAAAGTAAATGCGATTCAGTGTAGTACATTGCAAGTACCGAGGCAAGTACTTTTCAGGGTAAAAAAGTTGTTATTCCTTCTAAAATTATACCTACGTCCGTGAGCTCCTGGGTGCAACGGCAAAGAAGGCAGTACAATGAAAGTACTTCGAGGTACGATTGTTGATATTATAGAATTAAGTTACGGATAAATGTTTGCTACCCATCCCCGATTTTACCACAAGCATATAATTGTTAAACCAAGGGAGTATAACGAAAGATACAATAACAGTATTAAAAACGATCAAAGAGAAGGGGAGATAAGCCAGGCACAGAAATAGACAGACTAGACAGTAAATTTAAAATGAAAAATATAACAAAGGTTCCACTTTGCATTTATGGATTAGCGAATGGGCAATTTAAATATTTATTCCCTCATGTTTATTTGTATTTGTAAGGATATAAAAGCTTTCATTTAAAACTTTTGGGTTATGAACTTGATTTAACGTTATAATGTTTAAGTTTCTTTAGTTTAATCAAAAACAAAGCTTAACGTCCATTTTACATTTAAAAGTTTTATCTCCTATAAAATGAATAAACCTGTAACAAATTACAGTTTTAAATGCAATTTAAAAAGTAATTTTCATTAATTATAATATTCATCATTTTTATACAACTCGAGGATAAAGGCGTGGATGAAAGTAAAAGATAAAGGAATATCTTTACTTTTTTATCTCCCCAAAGTTAAACTCTCTTGAAAACTCGTTCTTGAGTAATTTCCCAACATACAAAAACTGTATTTCGTTGAGTGTTCAACGGTCTAAGCCCAAATTTGCATACAAAATAACGGCGATCGATAAACACGAAGCAGGAGCGGAAGACACTGTACAAATTGTTACTTTATATTATGTATGCCAAGATAGGGCCAAAACGCACGGTAATCAATCATCAAATTTATCCTTAATCATATCTAATTAAATTCCATTTTATTTCCAAAATTGCTACCTTTAAAATTACACTTTCCTGAAAGTTTATTTTTCAGAAGCTTAGAGCTTGATTGATTACATCAAAACGTTCAAATCTTGTTCTATAAACGGGAAAGCCTTTGCGTAATAGTTTTAGTTCGATTGGATGCGCAATACGATTATAAGTAACCGGCCAACGTTTGAGATCACGTCAGAAACAACCAAGCACAATGTAGTTTAACTATGAAATTATTTTGGGCGGATGTTACTTTATGCTTATTATGTACGTTAGGAATCGGTACGCTTGGGAGTAAAGAAGAGATCTAACTAATAGATTAGGTGTTAATGGATGATAGAACAAAGGATCCGATATAGTAATCCCTCGAGAATCTCTAAAGCCACTTGCATTCAAATTTCAAATTTATTACCAAGTACAGGCAATACCTGTCAGACTAACTACAGCAACCTGTGTAATTTACAAGCAGTCGCATAAATCATAGCTCTATGTAGCTACGGGTGTTGATAACTAAAAAAGAAAACCAATTACCTCGTCCTTTCCTTTCATCACGCACATTTTCACGTCGGGTTCATTGGAATACCAGGACAATCGCTGTTGTTCCCGAAGATCGGAGATGCTGAGATTGTAGACGATATTTCTGAAACAAAATTGACCATTACTTAGGGTACACAATAATTTCATATAAACACTCCATTTTCAGTTAAGGATTGTAGATTTTCTCCACGTAAGTATCCTTCAATCAAGAGAACTAATTTATTTTACGGATTATGGTGTTGATGCGATCCAAATCTTAATCAGCGGCAATCCATTACAAAAACGTCCTGTTATATTTATAAAGGAGATTATTACTTTTATCCACCCGAAACTTTTCGGCGTTCTTATCGGATTCGCGGTTAAAATCTAAAAACGTCGTCGATACACCACCGTCGCTTTATTGCGAATGCCTCGCAATGTAAACCTTAAATTTACGATCATTATTTTGTGTCGTATTAAATCCAGACATATAGCAGACAGGTTTAACTCCAATAATCTTACACAACGTAAACAGAAGGCGTTTTGCCAAGAAATTGTTATTCATTAAACTAAATTAGCTTGACTGAAGTTTAGGGCAAACAGTCCTCGACGCTTAAATTTTGTGCAATATTTTGGTGGAACAGGTAATAATCCCGATGCAAAACTACTGTGGCGCTTCGAGATAGTTAAAGCGTTTGCTCCAAAAATCATTGGCACAATACTGAAAGATACAATGGAGTTTATGAAATGGATAGTTTGGATGGTGTGTGTAATTGTGTATACTTGCGATACTCAAATTTAATCTTATTTCATACCTTCGGTACCGCTCGCAAGTAGACGATGCAGAAAATGGATAATCCGCGTGAGCAATAAAATGTTTGTGATATAATATACACAGCACTAAATAAAGATGTCACTGTTTTAAATTGTTTCACTCGCCCTTATGATGGTGTCCAACACGCCCCCCTGTACCTCTTGAAAGATGTTAAGCCAATTCGTATTTTAAATATGATTTATGTAAAACAAAATGGGGAAATTATAGTATGCGATTTGGAATATGTCTATATAAAAATAAAGACAAATAGAAGAAATGAAATCGAACGACGAAAGAAATGACAAGATAACGCCGTGTTATGGAAAAGAGAATAGCAACATGGAGATTAGAAATTGGATTCTATTGAAACAGAAAAATCAAAATAGGAACAGACAGGAAGTTGAATTGATTAAAACCTAGAAGAGTGGAACTTACATGAAGAACGAAAAGAGAAGATATTGATAAGGAAAAAATACTAAAAAAGTTATGAATGCAAAGACAAAAGAAATGACACATGAGCAAGGGCGAGAGAAGAGGCAACTACGAGGAAGAATTGCACTGACGATCTTCGAGATAAAAAATAGAGAAATAAAAAAAATAAAAAACAGGAAGAAGTTTGCATAAGTAGAAGTAACAATTACAAGAAGCTGCTACGGTAAATGGCGAAGCAAAAGCAAATGGAGTAATGAAATATTTAATATTAAAAAAAATGGCAAAAGTCTAAGACGATAATTTTAACTAAAATAGAAATGATCAAGCCGAGTAGAGAAAGCGATGTGGGAGCTAAAATCCAATATGCGAAAGCAGAATAAACAAAGAAAATGTCAACAAAATAGAGAAATTTGTGAAAATGAAAAAATGATAATGGCATAATTAAACGGTACTACACGATTGGATAGAGCTCACAACTATCCAAAGGAGCCTACTTAACCGAAAAAAGTTGGTCCAAATACTTAGTGAAAAGGAAAAGTATTACTAACAGCAACATTTTCAAAAAGGGCTTCCAATAAAATAGCCCCTAAAAATATTTCTATGAAATCCTTCGAGGTTTTTAAAAGAACTTTACGTTGATTTGAAAAAAGATTTGAAGCTTTTCAAGAAAAATTTGTTCAGAGAACATTTCTAAAAATGTTTCTAGAAAGTTATCTAGCACAATATAGGAAGACTTCTGGAATAAGATTTAGAATAGTTTTCATAGAAAATGTCGAAAAAGATCCTTGCTTTCAACGGGATTCCTACGCATATTTCTAAAACGAGTCATGACCAGGTTTTCATTCCTAGGAACATTTTTTCGAAGAGATTTTAAGGGACATCAAGAAAATTTAAGACTTAGTCAATGATCCATGATATATCGGAAAAAAACAGAATCTAAAAACAAAAGTTTTCTGCACTTTTTCGCTCTTCAACATTTTTGTGTCCGTCGTATAAGTTAAAATTGTTTTAGTGCACTGTGTTAGCGATTCCTCATTTTGGGATATTTAATCTTTAGATCAAAACTGTGTAATTTTAAGTTTTGTTTGTTTGTAATGGTGTGTGTTTTCCTTTGAATCAATTTTTTTCTGTGTAAAATAAAATCATCATTGTAATTTCACGCAAATTTCTGTGCTATTTGGGACCTTTAATTATTAACGACAATACATTCTCATGTTCAAATCAGGATTAGTTTTGTTGGATTCTAACACAAAGTTTGGGTGTTTGTCAGAATTTAGTGGAAGCCGGTTTGGAATGAAATAGTTTTTAATTTCTGATCGAATGACACCAATACCAAGTCTGTAAGTGGTGTAGTTCCGGAGCCTTTTGTGATTCACACAGACAGGCGGACAGACAGACAAGAGACTTGCACTTTTTATTTTTTGAAAGTGAAAGTGCACTAAAAATTATCGACTATTGCCAACTAATTAGAATTATTAATTTAATAAATGGTAAATTTCGTATTTGTCCGAGTATAACATAGAGATGGAATTCGGAACAGAACTAATAAATAGCGAGTTATATACGGAACTTTTGAAGCAATCATTTTTGTGCGAGACTAATTGGAGTGTAGTGATCATTTCTTTTGTGAGTTGCGGTACACTTTGCGGGTACCAGTTTCGTTATCTTATATTTGAATGATATTTAATTAATGTGCCCCGTTGATCTTGAGGCAGTGTAGGGCAACTAATTTTTATAAATAGAATGCTCTTTTATTTACAATTACAGATAAGCCGACGGTAGCTATGATTTGTAAGAACAATTACCTTCATAATAGAATGGGTTATTATTCCAAAGATTTAAGATAAAAATTTTTGTAAGAACAATGGCCAGAAACACGAAGACCTCATGGTATGTACAAGGTAAGAAAGAAAAGTGGTTACAGAAGACTTTAAATGAATTGTAACAGTAGGCAGGTTCAGTACGTTCTATGTGAGGGATTAATGATGGTGAAAGTAATACGGTCTATATTTCCTTGGAGGAGTTTATGCGGAGCTTCCGTTTGTTGATATGGTGACTAGACACATCTGCATGAGATGGGAGAACCTACTTGGCGCATTAGATTGGAAGGGAAATGAAAAGAATGAAGTGCACTGTTTAAATTTATATTGAGATTCACTGAGCCGTATTGTCAATTTGTGATCCATACATATTAAAAAAAGTAGTACGTAATTTATCCAATTTCATGGAGAACACGAGCGGCGACGTCCTGGGAAAGTGTTCAATACACATACTCCAATGCAAATATTTACGGTGGGGTGCTTTCAATATCTGTGTAGTATTGCACGATATAGCTTTCTCAGGTTAGGCTTAGGGCTTAACAAAAAGAAAAAAGTTATCCTTACTCGATCAATTGCAAACAGTAAAAAAGAAATGTATGCACATAATAAAAATGAATTTGATACCTTACATCAAAGCTCGTTTGATCTAAGAGATACGTGAAAGTAGCCTCTTATAAGAAAATACACAAGATTTCAATTTAGGAAATTCAAAGTGTTGAATCTAAATAAAGCTGACGATGTCGCGTTCAAGCGTATCCGTTTTATCATATCGGTAATCTTTCTTGTGGCTTTCGAAATCGATCAGAAAACTTTTAGTTTTTTTGCTGACATCTAACTTGCAAGCGACAAAGGACACTAAATCAAGAAAATAAGTAGAACATACGACTGAAACTTTACATGTCTCCGTCTCGCTCGCCTAAAAGAGGAAAGCTAGGGCAATATCGGGGTTGACTTTCAGTCAAATCGGTGGAAGATATTACTTCAACAAATGTTTAATAAATCTTTGATAGAATTCAATTTTATTTCCATGCTCTCAAAGCACTAAACTTTCGCTAATACGGAAAAGTCCCATTTCTTTGTCAAAATGCAGTTTCAACCATAAACAACTCTATATCGACGTCGGAATTTTACATTCCAGATTTTAACATAAAATTTCATGTTCATACTAAATACAAAATTTATGCGCCAAAGACGAGCCTTGCTTAATGTATAATTTAATGACCTATAAAAAGAGATCTACTAAAAGCAAGACTCCAACAGGATTCTTTGGTGACATTACAACTGATAATATAATACATTCTGAATACAGAAAAAAACTCATAAACTTTTATAAAAAACTTTTTATGAAAATCCTTTACTTTTTAATCCTAGCCGCGCTTTAATGAACACGAGATAAAACTAGATCAGGCCTTTTTTGTAGTTAGCGGCGGCATGATAACTTTTGCTGAAAAATTCTAAAGTATCTCCTCGTACATCGCCTTTTGTTTATTTTCTTAACACGTTTCAGCAGCTCGGCGCCTAATTTACATAGAAATGAAATCCTTAACAGTGTTTTAATTAGCTTATGTAGATGACGAATCCATATTCCATATATACTGTCTTGATTCGTATTTTAAAGCATTCGTGCAAAAGCTCTCATTGTGTGTTAAACTTACTAATTCATATACCTACTGAAGTGTATACATTATAATATAAAACGCGTAAGTAGGTAACTGAAATTTGTGAAAGAGAACATTTCAAAATGGGTTTAGGTTTAATTTAATCAGATTGCTTTGATATCTGTTACCATGGCACGGCGAGAAATCACCCTCCTATATTTCGACGTTTTCTGGATAAAATCGGAGAATCGACCTTCAGCGAGGCATCGCAAGTAGAGAAACATCCGATTGCGATTTCTAACGCTTAATTGAGCCAATGCGAGTATTTAATATTGGTTAACCATGGTTTCTATTTTGAAAATCTGTAACTAATTCTCAGAAAAACTCTTAGGATTTATATTTTATAGGTATTTGTTTTGTAACTTGTTAATATGGAAAATGTGTGGAGGTGCCAGTTACTCGCAAGAGCAAAGTGCCTTAATTAAAAGTCGCTATGGTCTTAATGCTAAACAACTATTTGGCTTAATTCCTTACTAAATTGCGAGTGAGGAATTAATAGCTCCATTTACACACAAACGAAAGAATGACAAACAGTATTGCTCTGTATAATAATCATTAAATGACTAGAATTATTCGCAAATAAAGATGAAACATTGTTCTTTAAATCCGCTTTTCGAAAACAACTTTTTTTATCTGAAAATATTCAATCAAATTTCACATAAATCCAAAAGTATAAATAAGTTTCGAAAAATTCTAGGACGATTTTAAATTATGGACAATATTGATAATTAAGCGTAAGATTTCGAAAAAAACTTTCTAGAATTCTTAACTAAAGCAGTGTGTGAGACCAGGGTAAAAATCAAAACCAAACCCAACAAACTACTCCCGGAGAACCTCTTCGGAGCAGCACGCCGAAAACTAAAAAAGATATGGCAGGAACTAGAGGGCTCTGGGCAACTTAACCTTCCAGCAACCTGGAAACGCACCTACTGAAACCGGACTGACGACTGGGACGCAAACGCGACAGCGTCATCCCAAGGAAAGTAGCTCGAAAAAGGTAACAACTGGGACCGTAAAGGACACCAGAACCTTTAGAGAAGCTAAGCTTTTGTCCATGAAGACCTGGAGGAACGCTGGCGGAAAACTAGCCAGGCGAATCGAAGCCTAGATCCTTGAGTCAACGCTTTGTCCATTGGAGTGGTTTCGCCCAAATTCACGGAGTGTCGCCACCGAGGGGGAGCGCTGTTGAACAACATACGCACACCAGGTAGCGGTGGACTGGTTGAGGTCGGAGCTAGCGAGAGCAGCTCCGTGACAGAGGGCGAACTTCGATTGGTCGGAGCGAAGAGCCTCCCAAAACAGTAAGTACACCACGCCCGGATGCCCGGGCAGGATCGAAATCCAAAATGATGGAGTTGCAACCACCAATTGGTACCATGGATGATAAACCTCTTGCATAAGTAGTCAGAAAGTAGAGCGATAGTTGGTAGAAAACATGTAAAGATGATGCACGTTTTACATTCAAAATTAGCATCTCAAGAAAATTCATGGAGGGGGGGGGGGGGCTTGAGACAGCGAAATTTGATGGCCGTCTGGCACACCTTCAGGGTCTAGGTAGGCTGTAGCAATGTGCGGAACATGATGGTACGTAACATGCGAGCAGTTTAGATTAGGGGATTTATTACAGAATGTAACAATTAAGTATGTCAAAATAAAAGTATGATTAAGGGGCGAAAAATATTTTGTTATTCAAAAGTGCAGATAAAACTATCAAAACTAAACTTCGTATGATCGTATGATATTCAAAAAAACCACTATAGGCGTGTACTATGTCGTATGGTAAAACTCGATTAGCGCGACCACTTTTTGGTGATTATTCAATTATACTTGACAATTTCGGATATAAAATTTCCCCTTTTTTTAAATGTCACAATAATGTTCGGCAGTTTTTCTGTTAAATACGCCACGAGTAATTGCGTTTTTGTTATCCGACTAAGAAATGCAGTTGGATTTTTTTAAATTTTCAAATCCTAATTTTAGATTCTTCCGCTGCCTCTAGAATGGGATTTGCCTAGGTTATTGGGTGTGCTCTTTTTGACAAAATATCCGCTCGACGCAATTTGGTATCACGAAAACAATGGAATCATAGTTTCTCAACTGCACTCCTTGGCAAAATATCGTTACGTTTCTAATTATTGACTTAGAGGCCTGTGTACTAACAAAACTGACTTTTCAATTCACGAAATTACCATTTTTATCGTCCGATCAAGAATTGTAGTTGAAATGTTTCTTCAAATTGTAATTTTGGATTCGTTATTTTTACGTTGAAAAATTTCATCGAAATCGGAATCTTTTTTGCGTCCTAACTTAGGATGGAATAGGAAATTTGTAAAAATGTTTCCTTTGTTGGAATTTTGTGTTTAGACATATTTAAATCTGCAGCATCGTTTTGAAAGATTTTGGTATAATGAATTCCCCGTGAAAATCAATTAATCCTGGAATGTGCTTAGACTTTTTTTTATGGTTCGATTTAAGTACTTTGAAAATCATTTGCAAATTACAAAGGCACGGCACATTTTTGGAATTTAAAACTATTTTAAATTGTTACGAATCTTGGGCAAGCTGAGAAGATTGACTTTTGCATCTTCTTTGAACTTAAATAAAAATTTTCAATAAAAAAAACTGAATAAAAGAAGACGCAAAAACATGTAGACTTAGGGCCAAAATAAAAGTAACCGTACATCGTGAATTATGAAATTAAAACCAACTCAAAAATTTTACGTGCACGACTAGCTTCGCTATTATTTCAATAAAGCAATGTGATTTAAATTTTAAAAAAACATCACTTTTTTGTAAAACAATTTTTAATTTGAATGGAGTTCTTTACCACTGTATCTCCGCGCAGTTGATTAGAATGTACGGTACTGGCTAATACACCTCATTTTTTAAGGCAGTCAGTCGTGACTCAAACACTGCGAATCGGTCAAAATGCGGTTATAACAAACTCCGTTCATTTAAAAATTGGTTTACAAAAAAAAAGTAACAACCATACAACTCATCGTATTGCAGTAAAGACAGTTAGCAGGTCAACCAAAATGTTTGTGTTACCTTTAACTTCGGAAAGCATGAAATTTACACAATAATAAGAATGGTAGGAGAGGTTATGCATTTTATGATTGAATATTGTAAGTAAAAGTTTTATTTACTCTTTGATAGGGTATTTTAGTGAGTTTCGTAGATGAACTCTAGTGGTTGTCAGCGCAGCATATACTATGAGTAAAGAAAAACATGTTTAAGGCGCTAAAATGGTCTATTAGTTTTTCATTGAATTTAATCTTTGAAAGTAAATAGCCGGGGGTAGGTACATCTCAAAAAGGCGCTCAGAATAGAAGTGAGCTAAATCATTGCACAAAACCAGTAATGAATTGACGGGTTAAAAGCGAGTTGAAATAAGTTTTATTGAGATAAATAAATTTGTTAAAATTGCCATGCATTGTTAAATTTGTGATTTTCCGCTGCAGGATGGCTATAATCTTGATGTTTTGTTTCCATACCCATAACCGTAAGTAGAAAACTTTTTTTTAAGATTCTGGGAAGCTTGTAAACTATCTTGCCTATTTTGCGAAGACGTTTTTGTTTGGGTATACGTACTACACTAGAAATTTGCCAGCAAAACTTCACCGAACAAAAACCAATGTAGACGTGAAAGTATTCATAATTCAATGTAAAGCTCTCTTTTAGCGTTTTTTTTAAGCAAGTCGGTTAAACTTGCTCCCAGCCAACAAAGATATGTATCAAAGCTGTATAGATTATTTCCTTCCTAAGTATCAAATATATAAAATACTCCTACACGAGGATAGCTCTATGTCAGCAACATAGACATGTATCAACTATGTATATAATATTTCATTAGTAACATAAATGGTATGTTTCAATAATGTATTTGAGATATATAGATTATATATACATAAATGTATTGGAGATATATAGATCATATATACATAAATATATCTGTGATATATTTATTGTCATGTATAGATATGTTTCATAGACGTATCTTTTAACTAATTTATTATGTAAAATATACATAGCAAACGTAACACAACTCGTACAGGTAATTAATAATCTGTTAAATAAAAAGGTAATAAGAATATCAAAATAGGTATTTATCTTTCTCGGTCTGCTCGTAATTTTGCCAACCGGAACCATTCGCTGGAAATGCGTTCGAAATCGCTTTCCTTGACATCAACATATGAATTTATTGTGACACCTGTAAACGATAATCAATATAAATATTAAGCTAATTAGCATCAATGATTTACCTTTTATAATTTGCATACTTTTTGTGGTGCTAATTTTAAAGTTTCCTCTTTGTCCTAACCAAGAGCACTTTGTAGACATTTGGTTTGAATAAACTTTCTTTAAAAGACGGTGAATATTATCCTTTCCATTTTTACCACCAATGTTACTTAAAATTATGTGCTGAAAAAACAAGCAAATTTTAAAAGCGGCATATATTTAATAGCGATTACTTACAAACTGTTTAGTATGGCCTTCATTCTCTAATAAAACTTCAAATTGTTTGAGAGCATCAATATTAGGGATTGGCAGTAGATCGTTTATAAATTTTGTTTCAGCTGTAGGCTGATTACGTTCTTCAGTTGTCACCGAGTGTAATTTTTTTAAATTTCATCAATGCTACGTACATATAAATGGACAGAATGCAGCATTTCCAAAATTTTGTCTAAAAAAATATTAGCATTATTATATTTATTAAACAAGAAGCCTTTATCGCCTACCAAACTTCTTGTTAACTTCTACGTCGATTGCTACAGGAGTGGCTGGTGATTGTATGAATTCTTCTACACCAAATCTTTTCTGCTTCTTTTCATTTTGTTTTGTTGTGTAAGGTCCAAAAACTTGCTACGAACAAATATTAATTGACGATCAGTGATGCGGTAACTATCGCAAGGTTTAGGTAAGTGCCAGGTTACTCATTTAATATACCTTTGCAAACTTGTGAACGTCGGTTACTAAACAAACCACAAAGTGTATTTTTGAGCGTCGCCCTAATGAAATATGTTAAAAAGAATCGTACATGAAGTGCATATAAAGTTAGGTTAAGATCGCTTTAATGTACAAATTTTAATCAAATATAAAAACTTTCTAGGTACTTACATGTCGCTGGGTAGCATGCCAAAAACTAAAACTTCACCACAGAACTGTTTGTATATATATTATAATAATAAACACAAATTAAACTTTTATTAAAACCACCCTAATTGCATCAAATTTTCGGAAGCGTGTGCATGTGCATAAAGTCCCTAGAAGTAATCTAGGGACTTTACATGTGCACAATTCACCGTGCCTTTGCGCATGTGCTTAGTGTCATTAATTTAAACTTGTGAATGTAGATTGTATTTGCGATATATCGCATATGTTCAAGTGACAAGTTGCAATGTATCATAAAAGTTGTATAGTAATATATACCGTGAATATGTTCTCAAAGGATGTGTGATACATTTCAAAATAAAAGAAATGTTATGTAACATGTACAGAAAATCGTTATATAACGAGTGTAATATGATTGAGCTTCGCATGCTATATATCATTTATATGCATGTTTGCTGGGCTCTGCAGAAGTTTACTCAAAGTAATTACGTCGATAATAAATAATTTTAGTAAAGCAATCCTTTCAAAATCTAAGTTTGCGTAGAGGTAATATTTATAACCGCACCCTTTTTGCACGTATAGAAGAAATAAAACTAATAGCTAATATCTATCCCGTATTTATCAAAGTGTCATGGGCAAATGTTGAACAAAAAAATAGAATTGAGCAAAAAGTAATCAAGCGGATCTAAATCCAAGCAAAAAAGTATCTGGCATTCTGTTTTCCCTTTTATTTTTCTGTTCGAGCGGGAGCATTAGATTAGGGCCAACAGCAGATACAACTGAACATCCCCCAGAGGTAACTTAGTAGACACATTAGGCCTCCCCCTCGTCTAAAATTGTACGGCTTTTACGTAGATACAGGTAAATATTGTGCCTACGAAACCAAAACATCGCATTAACACTGTTAGAAGAAAGTACCAAGTCGAATACCGCGCGTTGATCTGGCTAAATAAGAGTTTTAGCATCACGTAGCCATTAGGCAGGTGAGATTATCACCGACGAATAGAGAGGATTCTGAAGTGCACTCTCGTAATTGCAACATCTTCCCCTATCTATAAAAGTCTCGATGCCTTCCAGGCTCGATGATAAATCAATACACTTGAATCATGAAAACACGTTCGTTTGCGAGAAAATGAAGCCTTTTTGCCGTTTCTGTCAGATAAGGACTATAAATATGGCGCATATTTTCTCTGTCACAGATAAGAAAACCATGTAAACGTCCGGAATTATTTTTAAATCTATTTTTAGTCGCATGCAAATTTGCGTTGTTCGGGCTTTTTCTCATCGATAAAAAGCTCGGGATTTTTTAATTATAGCAAAACCAATTAAATTCCACGCACCATATTCTTAAAAACTAAGTTTCGAACGATTGACTCGTTCTTTGTTTAACCATAAGCTAAATCACTAATTAGTAAAATTTTAATAAACCACGAATTAAAGGATTCTCGTTAAAAATGTTCGCAAGACCCTCACCACTTTGTCATTACTTAATTGAATTCCATCTCGAAATTGTCGTTGCAAAGCGAAGTGCACTTCTGTTTCCACTACGTAGACATTTAAGAACAACCCCCGAAATGAATGTACATTGGTCATTTGTCACGGTCTTGACCACCCTAATGTTTGAACAACCGAAATTTACCAGTTCACCTCGTAACGAAAACTCTTTCGAAATATATTAAACGTCTCAGAAAATTCATTTTCGCGAGCAGTTGTAATAAAATACTTTTTGATTTGTATGAAATATTTCATCCGTGAAATGAAATCGCTGATTAGTGAGTTGAAAAATGAAAATGAAATGAAAAATAAATTCTGATGACTGAAAAGGAAAGTTTATTAATCTTAAACTTAACTCTAACGTAAAGTTATAAACGACAGTCTCGAAAAAAAGTTTTTAATGTATGTTGAATTTGGAAACAATAAATTTTATATCGCTTCAGCTATTATATTAATTTAACTATGACAAAGGAAATTTTTTCGTTTGCTGAATGTCTCCTTACTCATTTTTATTTCTCTTCGAATAACGTCTAGGATTTTGGAGTATTATGAAGACAAAAGTGCAAAATAAGTAGGCGAAAACAACAAGTTATAAACTTATGGCTATGGTCGCCTTCAAAGCACTTCCCCTAGACACCACTCTACACTTAAATACAGGTGAATGAAATGAGCCTTTAATATACGGAAGGGGCTAATTCTTTGTCTAATTTTATGACTAAAAGTTCACAATAAACATAGGTCCTTAAACGCTTCGTTACTGATCTACAGGGGGTTATTATTTCACCGTACACTTTACAATTTAAACTTTTAATTTATAGGCTAATGCAAACACAAGATACAATTTCAAAAGCCGACTGTCTAAACTAATCAAAACAAGAGATTATCCCGTGCCTACTGGACCATTTTGAAAATGTTACTTTCATTTAGCCAAATACCGAATATTGATTTCTCGATAACGGTCGCAAATACGAAAAAATTACAAGAGACCACACACATTTTCAAACGAATCACACTCTTATTTTAGGCACACCCTGTATATTAAATCGATAAATGCGGCATAATCCATGGGCCATGGCCTCAAGCGCAACAAGAGAGTGTGTCCCAGATTTTTTCGCAAAGGATCCATGAGACGTATTTTCGTACTGAATTTTGTGAAAACTCCGACTATCTTTTTGATTTACAGGGTGAACAATTAGTACCCGATCCATCCGAGTGGGGTTGAGATTTTATCCCTAATTGTAATTTGCTCGTTTTGCACATGGTGAAACGTTATACAGTCCAGTCATATCCACCGTAAATGACGTAGCTGCTTATCAGCACCCGAAGGGGTAGGAAACCCGCACTGAAAGCGCTCAAATTATGCCCTTGAGTGCCACAAAAATGTTATGTGATTTTAATACCTATATTCCTACGCCATCTAGGTATTTCCTTTGTAAATCCGTTTAGTTTAGATGTAGTTTGAGGTTTTTATTTTCCCACTAGCAGTCGTGCAGATGTCGCTTCCGTAGTTAATTCTTTTCTGCGTGCGCACTACTACAACAATTCCCCGTACAGGCCAGATACTTGCAGAGAAGATACTTGCCATATTTTTTCTTAGATTTTGCGTCGTGTTTTTATAAAAGGGGACCGGCTGTATGATATTTTCAAAAGGTTTTCTATTGTGAGTTGCTTCCGCACTTTTGCGGATATATTTACAAGTTCGAGGGCCGTTTACGGTATGTACACTGCAATTGCTTATTCAGATTGACTTTGAATAATGATTTTTAGGTTTTTTTTTTACTTCTGGCTTATTTTCTTCATTACTGTCTACCTGATTATTGCTGTCCACATCGATATTCTTTGTGGAATATTTCCACGGCCATCTTAAATTAAGAGACAATGGAGACATCACGTGATACATTACTATGTTCGTGCTAGTTTATTTACATTTTGAATGTTGTTGTTGTATAGAAATTTAGTTATATGTGCATCGTAAAGTAGTTTTCTTAAGTTAACGTCACGTATATGCCTTTGTACATCACCGATGTGTACGGACGATTCGTTCTCGGTCAAAATTTTGATATTGTTTAGTTATAAATTGAATTATTGTTTTTCATTAAATGTGTTAATTACGGTACCCGAGTATCGAACGTTAGATATTGCTATCACAATAGTGTAGATAAATAAAGCAGAAAAGCGCCCTTTCTGAGCTCGAGAGGTTGCGAACGGTAGTTCAAACGACTCCTTGATATAACGTTTGATTACATATTGATTTTCGATACAATCGAATTGTAATTACTATATTTGTTTGAATAGTCATTTAACAATTATAGTTCCGTTGTTTTCTACAGAAGCCTGTTATGATTTGTTAATTTTTGCAAATTTAAATTGAACCGTTGACATTTCAAATCTAGGTATTACAGTGTATTACAGTGATATTTTGAGATTATTTACAAAATCACCCTCGATTGTGACAACAATTATTGTTTATATTCTACCCTGTCAATGAATTTATTTCTTCAACTTATCAAGACCGGACCAAGGATCTCTTAGTTTGCATTGTTCCCCCTTTCGGTAAGTATTCTCTTTTCTCTTTTGAAATTTACTAAAGACCTCATTTCCATGGGCTTGTTTTCAGCTGCTTCAGATCTGTTCACAAACATCAACTTTCACATTTATTTATTATTTAATAAATGCGCCACTACTCGATTTAAAAACGTTACAGACAACCCGCATTACAACACAATTCTTTAGTTTCTCTGTGTGCCCAACTCAATACTTTTCACATAGCGGTAATAAAAAAAGCTCCAATAACCGAAGTGGGAAAAGTTCAAATTAAATGCTTATTCCATTAGTTAAAAACCACATATTTTGAAACTTGAAAACTTATCAAACTTGCATGATCTCTATCTGAAAAGCGTAGTTTGTTGGAAATCTAAAACTGCTATTATTACGTGACGCGAATGTATGGACTTTTCAAGAGAAAATTTTCTTTGTGTCGAGTGTACCTTAACTAGTCTAACTCCCGCTGAAATGATCTGGCCTATCAAGGAAATGCAGCGTTCGTTTTCGAACAAAAAGGATCTTGTTTGTAGCTTGCAATTTTAAAAGTTATTTTTAGTTCGGGATTTCTTTGTCTTTTTACGACGTTGCCGAGACATAAAAGCTTATTTCTGAAATGCGCCATAAGTGCATTACTTCATAATTTTCTCTCAAACATCTATCCGAGGGAGAATAGTGTTTTAATAAAAGTTTCAATTTAATTACGCGGAAGTGATTGCACGGAATTATTTTCAGTTTAAAAGTAACGTGTAGGTATAATACACCAAATTGAATTTGTAAATAACCTACATCTAATTGAATTTGTACCTTGTTATGAAATATCTGTGTAGCTCGCATCTTAGGTCTCTGGTAACAATGGAGGAAATAGAATTTTATGGATGCACAAAGCGTCGACGTCCGTCAGATGTGCAAGAAATTCCCACTGGCATCAACACTAACCGCACACAAAGATTTTCACTAGACAGATAAAAATTCTCTGGAGGAAATAATTAGATATCAAACAGTCTGGCTGTCTGTCTATCACTGCCTTGGATCCAGATCATACCGCCTCAAATATATTTCTAGCGATTTTCAGATGCATTAGTATAAAACCTTGTCAATTCGCCACGTTTACATTTTACAAAAATGGAAGCATACACAGTCACCTGCAAATTGCCTCTCATCCTCACCTCGTCATTAATAAATATCGCATTTCATCCAGGCTATTTGATAATGAACACTTCTCCATCTAATTTACATTGGAAGCGTAGGCCGAATTTATACCCCGTTACCAACAAACTTGGTAAACGAATTAGTTTAGTTTTATTTACCACATTATGCTACGCCATAAAAGAAATGGAAGAGCAGTAATTTATGGTGTAATTCTACCGGAGAAAACACATACACTTTTTATAAAACTAATTAGTGACTGTAACTTTAAAAGTTTACTTAATTACCAAGTTTATTTGTAGCCGGCTCTCTGCCTGCTCGTTGCTAAAATATAGTTCGCCGGAAGAATATCTAAATTACATCAAACTAATTAAGTGTAACTGCATCAAAATAATCTGATGAAGAATAGAGCCCATTAGATCGGTACATTTGTGATTTAAAAGAGAATGGAAGCGTGTATTAAAATTTTGCTGCAGTAGTGCGTATACAAATCTTCGGTAACCGAGTACAGTGAGTTTATAGAGACAATGTCGACAGTAGGAACCCAGCCGCCATGTTGCATCTAAAATTCAAATTAGAAATAGGCAACACACAATGCACGTATGATATGTGTTGCATATTAATATACTCGATGCAACATGGCCGCCGATCTCAAGGACCAATTAAAAATTAGACACGCTATTGTCGTAACTGTCTCTATAAAGTCGCTGCTCCCGTCAACCGCCATCTATCAATAGACTACTGTATAGTTTTGAACAAGGTACGCCATTTAGTTTTTGTTTGATAGCTACTGAAAGCAGACAACTGTGTGAATTTTGACCAAAATGGAAAAAATTGAATTTAAGCATAATTTTTTGCGTATAAAACCACCAGCGACGCCAAGACACCATGCACCATGAGTAGCCACCATGGCAAAATTCTATAAATTGGGCTACGAACTGCTACCCCATCCAACATATTCACCAGATTTAGCCCCCTCCGACTATTTCCTATTTCCAAACCTGAGAGATAATTATCTACTCACCCTAAAAACCGAGCCTTTAAGGGCTTTTGTGAGATTTTGAGAACTTTTAAGGGTATCAAAGCATTCGAATTCTAGGAGCTTTGAAACAAAAATATTTAAAGAACTTTTACGGACCGAGCCTTAAGAACTTTTAATAATTGAACCTTGTAGTCAAGAAACTCCAGAACCCAGATCTTATATAGGAGCCAGACCCTTCAATTAACTTGTCAATTCTTCAAAATTCTAATAGCCCTTCAAAATCTTTAGTACATTTTAACAGTGTTTAAGGACGTACCCAAGAGCCTCAGTGCTTTTCAGACACTTTCAGTCTTTAAAATTCCCTTCCTTCTATAAGAGCCGAGTGTTTAAAGAGTTTTTGTGAATCACTTTCAGAGTTATAATATTGTAAGAGCTTTCGAAGTTTACAGAAAATTTAAGGACCTAGTTTTTACAGGTCCAAAAGTTATCACCGTTGTCAAAGAAGCTCCAAGAATTCTTTTAGATACTTTGATCCCTTATACGTAGTTAACTCTTAGAGTCTTTCGGACCTTTTGAAAGTCGTTAAGAGCCTTTAAAAATTCAAATGCAGTTCAAAAGTATTAAAGAGACACGACACGGAGAGTGTTAAGTTTCTAAAAACATCCAAGCCCCTCAAAGAGTTTTCGGTAAGCTATTCGAGTCCTTAAGATTCTCTCAAAATCTCAATGTGTCTCCAATAGCAATCTAGATCGTTTTAGAAACGTAAAGTATTTATTTTCCTGTGATGGCAGGAAAGGATCATCAAACCTTTAATGACTTTAAATTCTTTCATGTATTTGAGGCCTTTTGTATCTTTAAAAGTCTTGGGAGTGATGAGTATGTCATGCGAATAATTGTTGTTGTATTTCATTATGAAACGGGAAATTACGTGTTAAAATGTTGAGGCATCTGGTCGTTTGCAATAAGAACTTTTGATATCAGACGAAAGTTATGTACCTTAAATTTTAATTTAATTAATTTAATTAACAAAGTGAAGATTCCTGAAGCTATCAGCGGGTGTTTTTGTGTGTCTTTGATAAGTGTACCTGAATATCGTATACCATTCACGACCATATTACGAGGATTCATAAAAGATTAAAAAAACTAAGTAATTTTAAGAGTATCGACAGTCTGCGTGCGGGGTACTATGCCCAAACAAACATTGTTCTCCTTCTTTCAGGAATTTTGTTTGAACTTTCATTTAATGTGTTTCGGAATACATTTCTGTCTTTGTCATCAACGAAATGTGGGGTTATTCGAACCCATTGTGCGACCAAAATGGAATGTTCATGTCAGATTTTTCATTTCGTATCCAAGATTGATTTTATTTATAATTTATTATGATTTATTTATCATTTATTATAAATAAATTATAATAAATTATAAATAAAATAAATCCAAGATTTATTTTAGGTGTTGAGCAATTCTTTGGAATTTTCGGAAAAATCAAGGCCACCGAGTCTCCCAAATTATTGATTTAGGTCAAGATTGGGACTTTTCTTTGTAGCAGACGCCGGAAGTGTACGAGGAGAAATGGTTCAATTGTTCAATTTTCGTTTGTTTTGAGCTAGCGGGACAGGTGTTTTTGGCCGGTATAGTTGATTGCGTGCCATTGCACACAGCATTATTTATTTGGCATCCAACGTGGGATCACAGCAGTATACGGCCTTTCAGAATTTCTTTCATTTTGCTTCAAACGCACCTGTCACTTGGAGTCGTTTAAATTAACGCACAATATCGAATCCACCTTGATTTTTTTGGCGTATAACATTATAAAAGTTTGTAACTTAGGGGGAACAGCTGCATCCCACGTAGAAGAAAATCTGGAGTGGATACCTTTTTATTGCATTTTATGTTGATTTAAGAATTAATAGTAATTCCAAACAAGATTTTTGCGAAGCATAAAAATGTTATAGCGCCGTAAACGTAAACTTTATACAGCTACTTTACATCATATAGCGTAGATAAAGACAATGGGTAGTTTAGCACTGAAGAATTTTTTAATATTCATACTACCCCATTAACTGAATTAATACATTTTACTCGCCCATCGTTAAGTATACGCGCTTCTCTTTCTAAAAAATAAAGTACCTTCGTCGTAGCTATTTTCGCGTAAACTTCTTGTGAGCATTCTGCGTTTGAGGGGTGTGATATATTACCCCCTAACATAACCCAGGCGACATTGAGATAGATTCATGTGATAGGATATACGACCGTTGGGTTTTATAAAAAGTATAGGAATAAAATTTATATGGTATCTTTCGTGTCAGACTTTATGCTGCCGTACACTGCCAATAACTCGAGGAAAATAAATAAAAATTAAGCTACATATACGATACTTCCTGCGAGGTACTTCCTTAACTTACTACATTAAAAATAAACTTTAGGAAGCTACCTTTAATTGAACAATTTATTGTACTCTACGTCATATTTTAGGTGTGCTAATCGGCTTTGATGGCTGTACATTGCCACAAATAATCTTAACAGGTAATGTCCATTCTGTATTAAACAAAGCACCTTTGAAGTAATTGTAATGTAATATAACAGCGCCATAGTGTTGAGTGAAACAGGAAACAGAATGTTCAAGAGAATTCATAATTTGATCGAGAAAGATTGAAAAATTGCCCTTAACCGATCTATGATCAGTTACGGGATGTACATAAAGTTGAAATAGATATGTTTGCTTTGTAATAAGGTTCTGCTGAAGATTGTTATGCATTATAAAAATCAGTCAAATTGCCCATTTTGTGGAAAAGAAACATTTAAAAATCACTCAACAACTTAAATAAATGCAGGTTCAATTTGGTATACAGTTAAAGTTAAATTAAAAGCTGCAAACTTAATCGATTCCCATTCCTTTTAGATTGTTTAATTTATTTTATGCTAATACTATTTATAGCCGTTCTGTATTACAACTGTGGTGGGATAAACAACCAGAGCTGTAACTCCCTTCGAATTTGTAGGGTTTTGGTTTTGCAGTTGTATGAGTATATAGTGCTTTTGAAATTAGCTTTTACGACAACGTTGAAAATTAATCCCAGAAAGGCTTTACATATAATATTGTAATAGTTATTGCATATAGCTTTATAAATATCACCGAGAGTTTAACGCTAATTACCGTACAAAATAATTCTATGAGGTTTGCGAGACACCGCAATATAAACAGAGATTCGCATATACTATTATAAAATACGATCTGCATATTTTTAAAAAACATTTTTGCAATTTACATGTTAATTTTTTTATTAAGCAAACAAAAAAATACATGAAACGTGTAGATTTTCATTATGTATGTAACTGAAATTATGTAAACGTTTTTTATTTTTATTTTCACTTTGTATTATCTTACTGCTTTCAGTTAGAGGAATTGTATTCATGAATGTGGTCACCCCCACTCCCTATTGTATCTATTTGCATACTTTCAATCACACTTAACTTCTGGTGGTTGCCGAATATTATTCAAATCGGACATGCAAACAAAGAATTATTGTTTCTAACGATTAACAAACGCAGCAAATGCAGACGGTTGCGTTTATTTAGCAAAGTAACGAAAAGCTCATCAGCGCGTGTACAGAGACTATAATAAAAAAATCCCCTATTTTCTAATGCCATTGAAATGGAAACAAGGGTTTTCCATTATACTAGGTCTACGATAATAGCAAAAATTTTTCATTATAGCGGATATAAAATGCTCTCCGATGTTATAAAACTGTGAAGTTTTGCTGTTATGTGATGAAAACATTCTTCCCATATGAGATCCGGCAAGAAATTTAGGTTTGATGGTTAAATCCATTTTCATTGTGCACTTCTATTTAGAGGTTAATAGAATAACAGAATAACAGAACCTAATCGTATTATGCAGTAATATTGAAATTGCACTCGATAAAAGACTGCTGCCTTGTCCTAGATCTCCGTATAATTTTTATCTGCACTGTCCTCCATTTGGAGCATTCGAGAACATAATCGAGACATCCAATTCTGTTGAGTTGAAAAAGTAACCAACCAGGAATGGCGGATACAGAAAAACATTCTAGTGCCATTATTGTTACACTATCACCTCGTTAAGGACTAGATTAAGAGATTATTGTTCGAAAAACTGTAAGTAATTTTAAGATTTTCTTTGTTTATTTGTGTCGGCCAACTGCGTGCGGGGTGAATGTAACGGGCGTGTGCTGATCTTTATTTCAGTTTTTTCTTCAGTAGTTTTTGCGTACGTGGTTCGAAATAAATTCTTTTGTTTTTGTAAATGTGTTTATTTGAATCTATTGTAGAGTTCTCATGTTCAACGTTTTTTTTTGTTTATTTATCTCTCTGTGAATCTGTGTTAAACAAAATTTGCGCAGTTGCTTTCTTTAAAATTTTAAAAAGTTGATCGAGGCTCCCGAGTCTCCTAAATTATTGATTTTAAGTCATTTTTAGGATTTCATTTTGTAGCAAGTTTTGTACCATAAAAAGCTCAGTCAATCTATTACCAAAATCGACAAATAAAAACAAAAACATGATCACTTTGAAATTTTACGAAAATGTTCTTTGGACCTTCCTCTTGAACATATACAAAGACCCCATATGTGAGAGGTGCGCAATATGCCGCAATTTTTGATTTTAGGTCTCTTGTTTCGGTTTTCCTCAATATCTCGAAAACTATCAACTTTTTCATAACCACTTATATTTGCAAAATGAAAGCTCATTAAATTTCCTACAAAAAAACGTATAAAAAGTTTTTTTTTAGCATTAACCATCGGGGAAATATATTGATGTATATGGGAAAGCGTGCTGAAAATCAGAGTTGCGTGCGTTACCGTTATTCATTGGCAGTAGTTAGTAAAACCTATGTCAATAGTGCGAGCGATGCACCACGCCACCACAACTCGCTCATAAATATATAAGGTATTCTCCAAAGTGGTTAATGCTAGAAAAACATTTATACGTTTTTGTAGGAAATTTTATGAGCTTTCATTTTGTAGTAGTTATGAAAAACTTGATAATTTTCGAGATATTGAGGAAAAACCGATAAAAAGGACATAAAATTCAATATGGCGGCATGTTGCGCCCCCCCCCCCCCCCACATTACTGTTACTGTTACAATACTGTTATCGATTTTTGGATATCTTCCAGATGAAGGGACAAAGAACATATGGTCAAACTTCAAAACTATAAGTTGTTTTAATTTAACATAGATTGACTGGTCTATATGCAGATTTTTCTCTGGGCAAAATTTATACAGTGTGTCCACGTCGTAGCATATGGGAAACTTTTTTATTATTAAAATTACGAGAAAACGTTATTCTTCATAAAACGTAATATGTCAAGCATTCTTTCTACCATTTCGACAGATTGCTGTAGGGTATGGATGTGGTTTCTCTGATCACCTAGCAATTAGTACATATGCTCTCTAACTCTTATTGGAAGTTTCCCTTTTACTGACACCCTGTCAGAAGACGTTCCCAGATACAGTGGTGAGCGTGGATATGAGAGATTTTAATTTTCCATTTTCCATGCATATAAAAAAACCGCCTGTTTCTAAGAAAACTCCTTTTTGTAACTGTCATACAGTTTCGTTTATTTGCAGAGCTTATCCTGCTCTCCATTTCGAAAATTAAACCTTTTTGCGAAATGTTCATACAATCTCATTTACTTTGCTTACAGGCATATGCCACAAAAAAACGGTCTAGACATTTTAATAAACATAACCATAAATAGAACTAACTTGAGAGTTACAATACTGTTATCGATACCGAAAAGAAAATTCCTCAATCCAATTACATCTGCTTATATAAATATCTTGAATGTGAATGTGCTGACGTAAATAACCGAAAATAAAATAAGATCAAAAGGAACAACAAAAACATCCAAGTTTGTGAAATATGAAATCTTCCTAATTAGCATAAACGTTACATTTCTTAATAATCAACTTGTGGGAAACGTAATCCTACACAATTTATGAAAAGCGAATTCTATTTTGAGGAATAAATAATTGATTTTGTACAGCCCTATTCCATAATAATGAAAATGATCGTATATTTAGTATCATAACATTTAGCATTTGCCCACCGACTCACAAAAATATGGGTGGAAAAAGTAACCAGAAGATATAGCGCATTATAGGAAATGCATAAAGAATAAAACTTTAAATAAAGAAAGAATGAGATGTTACACCTCAAAAGGAAACAGGTGCTTCTACTTTGCCAATTAAATTAAAAAAGAAAACTAGGATGATGCCAATAAAGTGTGAGAGAAACACTGTACAAGCATAGTGAAAATGAAGAACGAGATCAACCCTTGTTAGTGTTAGGATTATTTTTGAAGTTAACTCTTTTCAACAGTTCTCTCAAATTTTATGTAACATTTGCGGAAACCTCAATTTGCGCAGAACGTAATTTTCATAATTCCAAGTTATTTATGAATTTACATTGTTAAGAGGCGAAATAAGATATGAACGTGATAATAGACGTCAGCGAACAATGTTAGCAAATAATGTTGAAATTATGTTTTTAATCAAATTCCGAATTCGCCGGCGGGTACGTTACGGCATGATCCAATTTGGAAAACGACATTTGCATTATTATAGTAAATAATTAAAATTACGAAAACGAAACTATGCGAAGTCTGGCAGCGGGAGCGAACCGAACGAAAACGGCTACAGAAGGAGAACAATAGCCGTGTTACCAACCAAGGGTAAAACTAATTAAGTTAGATTAATTACTCGAGCTATAGATCTGAGAATCTCTGTGTTGGACAAGTTACAAGCATATGGATGTAGTAAAGTAAGAAGCACAATTGTAAACAGAAAATGACAAATGCAAGTGTTTATAAAGTGGGCGCTTCTAATTGATGCCTCTAAATGCTTAATTTTCCTTTTCTTAAAGTGCTGCCATTAATTTTACGAAATTGATGGCGTGCTACATTACAAACTCTGCTCTGCATCTGTTTGGAAAGTAACAATAAAGGGCATTCAACTAGAAGTAGGATTCTATACAAAATGCAGAGAGTCAGACATTCATATATAGCTAGATCACAAAAGTGCACACTTGTTTAACGATGCAAAGCGATAAAAATTCTTAATTCAACCATTTGAGATGTGCTATTCTGATGCAACGATAATCAGCAACGATAACAATAGCCTTTACAGATGTAATACGAGTGGAACACTCTCTTCGGTTTAAAGCAAAAAGAGTGCTACGTCGCGGAACATGGTGCACTAAGCCCTACTGATGCACTGACGTGTTATAATGGAAACCAAAGCAGAAGACAACATTTTTGGAAGCAGAAACGGAAGCAGAAGTTTGACGGTTGACACGACTCCGCCCGCGGCTGTTGTTCGGCCAATCAGAGCGCACAGTACCTTTTGCTATATTAAGCAAATTCCGGTATACTTCCGTTATGAAACAGCGGAATCGGAAGTGGAAGTGAAAAAATATGCAGAGGTCTGTTGCATCACTACCAAGGCTTGTGGTCAAAAAGTGCAATGGGAACTGCCCTCGAGTTCATTACCTTTTACAAAAAAATACAGATCCGTAAACACTTTTCAATGGAGCCACCACAGCCATCAAGAAGAAATATTAAACCGCTCCAAAGATAAATATGATAAAGCCTAAACACTAAGTCCTTTTCAGGTAGACGCGAAGAAGTAGAAGTACAGCATATGCGTAATACCAAATTAAAGGAGAAAGGATAGCATTAAATGCAGAAAGGTACAAAGCGTGAACTCTAGCCACAAGACGAAGAACTGGGTAAAAGAAACCTCTTGTTCTATGGTAGATTTGTTATTACCTTCTTTCTTTGATTTGCTGCTATAGTTCACGTTATGTACTTTTCTGCACTTCTAGCCCTTGTTTAATCTTGTCTTTCACATTCCCTGTACATGTTTCGTTGAGAAAAGATTTGGCAATCATAGTGGTTACCTGCAAATCTTTCTTGATACGCCATTACTGTTACTTGACTTATGTCTACCTGAAAAAGGCTCTTGGTATTGGATATCATCATATTTCTTGGGGATATTTCTCACTTTTCTGATATTGTGGCTGCTCCGCTTAGCAGATTTATATTTTTCTGCAATTAGGGTGAGGTATGTACAGATTATGATTCAGCACTATTCTTTATACGTATTTTTTAAGTTCTCATCGCTTTCTCCTCTGGATTACTCTTTTTTTATTACTATCTACCTTGATATTACCTACGCAGTACCTGGATGACTCCGTATTTTCACCTAGACCCACTTTCTTAGTTACATTGACATTGGCGACGTCACGTGATAAATCACTACATTACCTACTTCGAAAAATGCACACCTAAGATATTGTTCCTGTTTAACTGCAAGTATTAACGATACCTTTTGGAGATTATTGCTCTTGTGAATCACTTCGATATTTCAAATTCTACGTACATTGTTTTTGTTGTTACCAAAGAATACATCTTTCGCACTCCGATTTAATCTACGTTATATTCATTCCTGTTAGTTTGATTACATTGTATCGTTCAGATTCGACACGAAGATATTAGTTACCGTTGTATTGTAAATTAGTTTTTGAAGTTAACTATATCTATTATGAACTAGCGATCCCTGTATCATTGCGAAAAATTTGCTCGTGTTAATTTATTTACATTTTGAATTAATTCGATCATTGTTGTATAGTTATTTGTGCATCTTAAAGTAATTTTCTTGAAGCTAACGTCACGTTTATGCTTTTATATTACCGATTTGTACGGACGATTCGTTATCGATCAAGATTTGCTTTTGTTTAGTTGAGGTAATTGCATTATTGAAAAATTGAGTATTAATTACCGTTTTAGTACTCGAATTACCCGAGTGCTAGACGTTCACTTTGCTACGACAATATTTATGTGCCGCATTATTTACTATCCCGCTTATTTGTTGGTTTGTGTTGTTATCTGTTACAGATAAGGGAGAAAAGTGCCCTTCTGAGCTCAGAAAGCCGTTAAGTTTCATAGGCAAACTTTTTGCAAACTTCTAAACGTTCAATAAGATGAATCTGTATCTGCGTATTTTGCTAAATTAAAAGTGAAAATAAACTAAATAACGAACTCAAATCAACCAGTCAAAATGCACTGCCAGGTCTCTTGCGTTAATATGTAACGTGTTAAATGTTTGTTAGTTCGTCAAGTTCGATGGTAAAAGATGAAAAAATTATGTTGCTAAAATGTGTTGATTCGAGAGGAACTACTCCAAAGTCTAAGCACATGCCACAACCAATGGAATAGAAACACTTCTATGTACAGTTCCTGTTCTTTTTTATTTATAACGTTCCGCGATAGACTCCTAAACTTCTTAAAATGAAAGTACGATATTAAGTGTCCCCACTACATGTGAGCTTAGCTCCACATTAAAACTTAATATGATCTGACGCCACCACGTTTGTTTGCACATACGTGCCCCGCAATTACCCTCATTTTCACCAGTAACTCTTCGTACATGTCATTTTATTTATCACCCGAGTTCCTCAACTGTAATTCGTGCATAACTTTCCTACACACTCATTAAAATTAAGAGCGTTGTTTCATACGGGGTAGAAATTCTATATAGAAGAAAATGCGGGGTTTCCAACATTTTACCCCTAATTTTTATTCCCAAGGCATTCAAACCCAATTCAATTTTTTTAATTAGGATAAAATACTTTTTTCTCTCTAAGGCAACCGAATTAATCTACATCTCATAAATGTATAAATACAAATAATACACAGAAGTAAATTTGTCCGAAATTTCGGAACGTGTTCAAATTTTATGGCGCAATCCTAAAATTTCATTTAATAGTCATTTTTGTCAGCTGATTATAAGACTAATTTTTATAATAATCAAGTCAGGGTTCGTTGCAAGAATTGGTTTACATACTAACAGTCTTTGTTTGGACCTTTTTGCATTGAAGGAATATTTTCGGATTGCAATAAACTTTTTTCCCAATACGTCCTTAGAGTCAGACACTGACTTTGGATGAACGGGGGCAATTTTTCTACCAAAAACTGCCTCAACATCTGGAAGATTGAAATTATTGTAACATCCTACTAAGGCAATAATTTATAAACAATTTCGAACCCAAACAAATTAATTAAGTTGCAAGCTGAGCAAACGCGTCTTAAAACTTCCCCAGCAAAATGAAAACGTTCAAGTTAAGGCCAGTCCGCCGCCGTTTTAAAATTATCAAAGCGAGATTTGTGGCTAAACCACAACATAGAACAACAAGAAGTTTCAAACTTATTTCCCGAGCATCAGGCCAAAAACATCCCCTCGAAATTAAAATGCTTAGGGCTAAACTCATCTGGACGAAACGTTATGTTATGTTAACTTTGTAGAGCGAGAGAGAAAGATCGGCATAGCGTAATTAAAGTTTAACGAATCTAATAACACGAGCATTCGCATTGTGCAGCCGTGTTGATTAAAGAAGAGGCGAGTCACGTACTGATTATTAAGGGCATTTTAAAGTTTGCGCAAAAAAAAATAAAATTAGGAATCGCTTTTAAGGGACGAAAATTAAGATGAACAGCCCTCTTAATAGCTTCGCAATTACTCGGAAAATCCTTAATAGTGTTTTATTTTCTCTATATGCGATATTTTTCGCCGCATTCGTTCTTCCCTTGTTTTCCGGATCGACTTTCATTAAGCTAAAATGACGTACTACCCGCAGTACGAGCCAAATGGATAATATACTTCATAAAAGATCCTATTTCGAAATCGTAAACCTCTTTGATAGACTACGAAAGTTTTCTTAATGGCCTAAGAAAATCATCCAGCACTTATGTTGATTACATCTACCGAACCTCGAGATACTTCCACTAATAATAGGCAGAGTGCCCACAAAACCTTATGAGAGAAACTGTGATTAACGTGGATAAAAAACCAAATCTAAAACCTTCAACCAATTAACGTCGAGTAAAGTATAATTGGCTAAACATCTCAAGATGAAAAGTCAACTCCTTTTAGCTACGATTCCAGGAAAGTGATGTTTTTATTTGATATGTCTGGAAGAGGCATTACCTATTATGTAATTACCGCCCTTCTAGACGGTTTACATTGAGTTAAATTACGTTAGCCTGCACTGCGGACGTTGAATGCGTACTTCTATTATTTTAGCATTTATCAAAACAGAAAGTTGTGGGTAGAATATTAATTGATAATTTGGAATTGCTCTGTCGTACCAGAATCGGTAAACGTGCAAAAACATTCTCCACCCTTTGAGCTACATCACTAAATATTTACGGCTCTTAGAATTATTTGCATATAATATCTTCATGCCCAGCAATTTGTAGATTTCCACACGTTCTATATCATTTTATTAGGAAAATTGTCAAAGAAAATACGAATAAGAACTGTTAAGAATAGGTGCGCTGTGACCAGGATACTTCAACTTTGGAGACAGTAAGTCCATTTATTTATCATTAATCAAATTCGTATTACCGAAAAATGTAAATATCTCCAAGCAACTTTTTGTATGCTAATTTGTATATCAAAAGCTTACGGTAAAAAAAACAGATAGCATAAAAATTACCGCGTATGGCCCACGTCAATAGAGCCGACATGCAAATTCTCATTACATTACGTTATTGCTATTAAAAAGATACGAAACGAATAAAATTGCCATTTCAAGCGTGATAAGCGCAACTTTTTAATTTTCCTAATGCAATACCTACAAATGACGTAATAATGAAGAAGTAATGAAGCTTTTTAATTACACCGATGTTGCAACACTAACGAAATGAGGAATGAAAGATCTTAATTCATTCGGTTCGTTACAGATAGGGTTATCTAGGGGAGTATTTTAATTAGCAACATCAATGTCACGTAAAGATACCCTGGTAGTTATTTGAAAATAACCCCCACATTCTAATTTTCCAACTCAGTAATTGACACGAGAGTCTCTCCGGCTGTAATTGAGTAAAAGAACATAAATTCCGTCAAATGTATCAATGGACCACAACTAAGCGTTGCGCTTTAAATTTTCGCCGAACTGCTGCTCAAGGGGGTGGTTATAAACACTTAGAAGTTTTCAAACTGTGGAAAACCACTTACGGTATTTACGTGTGGCGGATTAATTGCACATTTCACAATGATTTATAATCGCTACCGACTAATTCGCGAATTACAAAATGTCAAATGAATTTCTAATAAATTTATTAAACTGGGTTTTCAAGAATTCTGGTTTTCTTGTCGTAAAACAGTACCTAACTTTACGTAGTAGGATCCATTATTTTCACTACTCTCGTAAAATAAACATAAAAAGTTCCTTAAATCGCCGAAATAAAAGCAAAAAAAATGCAAGTGGGGATACATTATATGTATTTTAATTTAAAAGCCAAATACGTCAAAATGTATGCGTTGTTAGTGAACGCTAATAAATGCTCAAAAGTTACTTACCTTTATGAAAGGATCAAATACATTGTTCTGTTCCTTTTGTTCAATTCCCTTTATAATGTATGTATATCAAAATAACAACATGGTTTTTCATATACAAGTCCGTTTGTTAGTATCTTACACAAAAATGCAAAAATCAAAGACATTGGAATTTCATTCGTTTGGTTAATATCATATTTGTATAAAAGAAAAAAAACATTCTTTATTTCCTTGTCGTTACAACAATTTATTGCTGAATACGAACAAGAGAAAATTATAAATCGATGGGACCATCAGCTTGACATTAAGCTGGGTCCACAAAAAAAAACTAATTTCCCCGTATGAATTTGCTGTTTCAGTATTTCACGAGTCAGTTAATTAAATTATAATTACGGTATAGACCAGTGGTTCTCAAACTTCTTTCCAGGGCGCCCCTTTTTGACAACTAAAGTTTCTGACGCCCCCCTTCGGCGATTATAAAATAAAAACTGCTTTTACCTACTACAGAAAAGTAATTTAAACTATTTTGTTAATATACAGGATGAATTTGAGGAATTGCATGGGTAGCTTTTTTATTCTTCAAGGTAGAGATTGGTTAATAGGAACAGTTTTATGTGCTGATTAAAATAATATGAAACGAAATTGAATAAATAAATAAATACATATGGATAGCAACGCTTTTATCAATAAAAAATGCAACATTATAATAAACAACAATAACTCTCTTTAAAAATGTAAAAATCCAATATGGCACCCATTAAAAAAAAAGTTAATATTCGTATCTCAGTATTCTCCATCTTGAATTTCACTACATTTTCATTTTGCACGTCGAAGTATGAAAATTTCATGTTAAACTTATTGCCACTTTCATAATAGCGTTTTAATGCTTTGAAAATTAGTGTTTTGTCAAATCGTTTTCTAGCAACAATTTGCACACGACTGACTTTATTGCTAACTATTCAACATGCTGAGTATGAATTTAAACACTCACCAGTGGCAGTTTTAATGTTTTAATAGTCAAAAGAAATTTCTTGCTAAAATAATTGATATGTAAAATTGCTCTTTACAGCAAATTTATTGGTAATTATAAACAATTCAAAAAGACAAAGAATCTATGGATCCACCAATGGCAGATTTTATTTGTTAACAAACAAAAATAATTATTGTTCCAATAATAACTACTACAATATAAAATTGTTCTTTTCGATACAGTTGACAGCAATTTTTATATAGCCAAACTTGTCGCCAGCTATAAACAATGCAAGAAGAATTGGTGGACCAATAATGACGGTCGCCCTGAATATTAAATGCAAAACAAAGTGTGAATAAACCGTTGACCTAGACATATACAGTGTCGTTCAACTAAAACCGGCACCTGCACTTTATTATTATTGAAGCCTTAAAGCCTTAAAAATATGAAGAATCTTTTTGAGAGGATTACAGTGTTCAAACCAGAAAAATAATTAAGCATCAGTTATCGAGATATGCAACAGCCCAAAATTTTTTAATGAAAAGTTCTTGAATACGGAGAGCGAAATTTGCCTCTATATGTCGCATTTAGAGCTAAAGGTGATGAACAACTTTCAGCAATCAGACCTTTTTATTTTTGGAGTACAAATCGATGTAAGAGAGTGCGCATGCGCTCTCTCCATGTTATACTCGTAGAAGCAGACAGAAATATTAATTTTAATTAAGGGTAGTCTTGACTTAATTGTATGAGGCGACCCATTTGCAAAGTGTTAGATTACACAAAGATTGCTGAACAAGTTAAAAAGTAATCGTAAACGATTTACATAAAGCGCATTTCCACTTGCATTCATTTCCCATTTATAAGATGTAAGATGCAACTTCTGTTAAAATCGTAAAAATCCGGCCACAAATATGAAAGATAGCGTTGCACATGGGCAATCCATTTTTGACGTGCTACTTCAATTTCAGTTTATGAGAAGAATTTCATTTCAATGCTTTTCGAAATAAGAAAGTTGGAACTGTGCATGCGCAAACCTAAATTTTAAAACTAATGTTAGATTTTCCTTTGTTCCAAGCGCCTAAGTATCAAATTTCACTTAAATGGTGCCATAGATAAAAAAGTTGGCACTGCGCATGCGCAAAAGAAAATGTTGAGACTGGCGCTCGATGATCCTTTATTCCAAGTGCCTATGTATCACATTTCATTTAAATTCTTCCATAAATAAAAAGTTGGCACTGCGCATGCGCAAAACCAAATTTTGAAATTGGCGTTTGATTTTCCTTTATTCGAAGTGCTTATGTATCAAATTTCGTTTAAATTCTTCCATAAATAAAAAAGTTGGCACTGCGCATGCGCAAAACCAAATTTTGAAATTGGCGTTTGATTTTCCTTTATTCCAAGTGCCTATGTATCAAATTTCGTTTAAATTCTTCCATAAATAAAAAAGTTGGCACTGAGCATGCGCAAAACCAAATTTTGACACTTGCGTTTGATTTTCCTTTATCCCAAGTGCCTATGTATCAAATTTCGTGTAAATTCTTCCGCAAATAAAAAAGTTGGCACTGCGCATGCGCAAAACCAAATTTTGAAATTGGCGTTTGATTTTCCTTTATTACAAGTGCCTATGTATCAAATTTCATTCAAACACTTTTGTAAGTAAAAAAGTTTGCAATTTGGTTTATAAATGGTCAAGATGCGAAAAGGGCACTGTGAATTTTGAATCGATTCGATTCAACTTTTGGCATTGCGTATTATATGGCTAAATCTATGCCCATATTGAATTTCATGCAATTCAGTTCATAACTAACGGAGATGTAAAAGCGATCGAACATTTCTAAACAAAGTTATCGTTCACACGGACAGATAGATGGACAGACAGACAAAGGAACAGACGGAGAGACCAACCGGCAGGCGACAGATAGCAATGCAAAATTATAAACGATCTCTAGGATCGTTAATAAACGGCAAAAGTGTAAAATTATGGAACATGTAAAAAACGGTTTTTTGTTTTTTTTACAATAACTTTTTTTGTAAGCGGTACAGAAAAAATTCCTTCCTTGGTACAAGACTCGACACCATAACGAACCAAATAGCGAAAAAAGTAGAACAATAGCTCTTAAGATAAAGAACTAGTAGCGTCGCAAAACGAGCGGACGGACGGACGGACGGACGGACAAAGTGGCCACAATAGCGCATTTTTTTTTTATTTTTGTGGAAAGCGCTAAAAATGTATTTCACTCGGTATACAGATGAGCAAAGGGTGACCTTATGTGACATCTTGTACTACCCGCACCAAAACAGAAACTTTCCAGGCAAGATATTTGATAGGAAAATTGTTTAAAACAAGCTATGGATATTTATCAAGGTTATCACTGACGATAAAACCTGGATGTCACTGGAATCCCGCAACGAAACAAGAATCGTTGCAGTGGGTCCATAAAGAATACGCCATCAAAAAAAGGGAAAATGCTATGGTAACCGGGAAAAATTATGGCAACGATTTTCTTGAATTGTGAGAGGGTTCTGTTAATTTAAAAGGGCACTACAAATTAATAAAATGACTATTAAAAACCCCTAAAGCGACCATTTCGCAGATACGGCCACCTGCATGGTGTACCTAACCTTTTAATACCTACGGCGCGGCCCCCAAGATTTCCTTCTGATGATGATTATGGAAGTCGCTGTTAGCGACTATTTGAAAGATCCGCCAAAGGAATTTTTTGAAGGTATTTGTTTATTGCAGAAACGCAATAAGTGTGTACTCCCATAAGTGGAAAAATAAATTACTTTTCTGTCATACCTAAGTAGATTACATATAAATGTCCCCTCGTACTTTAGAAACGATTTTCTTTCTCACTTTGCTGTTTCTCTAGTGTCCTCGAGTTCAAGTGCTCATTTCGCCACAAATTTTAATATCGCCTTGAATACTTATTGTTGCAATTTCGCAATATCGCAAGCTGTGGTCTGAATCAATCAAATTAAGGGTTGCTACACAATGAGCCAACATTCATTCTTGCCTGCTGTTTTCATTTAGAAATCGATACAGCGATTCACGCGATTCTACAAACACGTACATAGAGAAAATGATTTTCGATCTGTTAATTTAGCAATACAAAAGAAGAGGACATTATTGGTACATCCTGTTCAGTTGTATAGCAGAAATAGACATTTACTACGAAGAAGTCCAGCTTTCGTATATTACTCTGGGGCGTTAATGAAACGAAAGAATGGGAAATCCAGTTTTAATTAAAATAACAAAGTATAGGACGAGGTTGTCACACGTAATTAGATTTGTACGAAACCTTCAATTGTCGATGTAAGTCTTCATTAACTTACACGTTGGAAAAGAAAAACGAATCCAATGTTTAAGTCTATAATCTCGCGCCACCAAGACATATATAAATGATTATGCCCGATCTTTTGCGCAAATTACGAGCCCACACTCTGACCTCATTAAATGTTCGCAATCGAATTCTACAGAACAACGTATAACCCGAATCTCATTTGGTACCATTAAACGCCGTTCAATTAATCCAGCCCCTAAATGTATAACGCTTGGATAATCAAATAACCCAACACGCGGGTTGTGCGATCATGCGTCACTTTGCGAATGTATAATTGCTGTAAAAATTAAAACTGAAAGCGAACAAATCTTACTAGATTTTTTTACATTTGAGAGTAACGCAACGCGATTCCAAAGGCACATAAAAAAGTTTCATTTTATAGCTTGACAAATTGCTCTGCAGTATGCGTGGCTTTACGATCTAAGTGTGCCTAAAGGGAGTCCGAAGTTGCACAAGGAAAGAAATTTTAATGCGTAAATTTAAATCGATAATTTACGAATCGCGCCAAATGTAAAAGGAATCACTCGATCCGCTTTGTGTTTGTAATATAGGTTGAACAAACAATTGTTTAAGAAGATTTGTGAAATTAGCCTTATCCGTTAACAGGCAAAAGAAATATATTGACATACCTACCCTTATGATGGATTGAGAAATAAAAACAATTATATACTGAATGTTTCTGCTTTTGTTCCATAGTATGCATATTCAAAAGCTCACATGTGCTGGGAGAATAGGAAGAAGCACTGAAAATCATTAGCAATGATTTAAGTGGAAATATTTGGGAGAACGTCGAACAAGTGCAACGCTAACTTTCTTATTTGCGGTCGGTTTTTTACGAAATTTTAACAGAAGTTGCATCTTACAAAAGAAAACTGAATGTAAGTGAATACGAGAATAATGGTGTTCCACACACCCAACGGAAAATTTTGATTCTGTCTGGGGATAATATTTTCAGGGTTTTTTGATATTTTGATTGCTTTGTAATGGGGCGACCTTAAAATTTAAATCCAGAATATGCTCAGATGGTACCGCGTTACTTCTGTGTTTCCCTACGAGACTAGGAAGTTTGGTAATCGTCTAAAAATCGAGGTAGGGTAAAGAGCTTCTTTACCAACGAAATTATACTTTCTGTCTGTCTGTCCGGTACTGTCACGATAACTCTAGAATGGATTTAGGTTTTCGAATTTTGTTTCCGACCATCAATCATACTGTTTGTCAATCAGATCCGAACTACATTCATATTTCACTCTGCGTGTGCACTAAAAATATAAAATGTGTATTAAAAAAATAGCTAAAGTGAAGAAATTAGCAGATACTATTTTAGAGGTGGAAATAGTAAAAACTGAATCTCTTGGAAAATGATTTATAATTAAATCTCAAACGGAGAAGCAGTAACAGATTTTATTTGTCAGTCTTCAAAAATTTCTTGACAGGGTTAATCATTTGATATACTTCGTGTCCAAACACCCCTAATTGGGATTTATCCGTCCATATTCATACTTATACTTATTTTCACAGGAAATACCTATGCAAAACTAAATTGCCGACTGTTTATTGCTAACTTCACAAAGGTGGTATATTAGTTATATCATAAATTTATATTAAAACTGAAAGTACCATGTTATATGAGTTTAGAATTATCGTGCAACTTTATGAACCTAGAACTATTTATTACCATAGATCAAAGCAAAACCTGTGTTGAACTGAACCATAATTCTGCTGCCTTCAAGCCACGTTTACGTACGTTCATCATTCATAAACGTTAACATTTTCTGAGATTTCAGTGATCTATCAGTATAGGAGTGATATTGCCTTAGGTGAAATTCGGACTGGCTTCCACGAAATAAACAATAAATATATCTCAAATCTGATTTCGTGGATCTTCTGTACAACACTTCCATTGTTATCCTGTAGTTTACCTTTGCCGGTATTTTTCCCAAATTGAATGTGCAGTAAAAAAGATTATTTTGGTCTGGAGAGGAAACGGTGACTTAACAATGTATACACAAAGACCTGACACTAACAATGCATTGCACATAAATAAATATGCTAGGATTATGTTAAGGGACGTATTGCATGTTTCGAAGTCGACTGTTTGTTTTCCTAATCTAATTTTAATAACACATTAAGAAATTAAGTGAAAAAAGAAGCTTTCCGGCATACTGAGAGGTAGATTACACATTTCACTGTTATAAAACATACAGCGTTACTTGGATACTTAAATAGAGCAAATAATGGCATACATACGTACCGTAATCAAATGTGCATGCACGCAAATAAATTCCATCCAAACTTTTGATTACTTATTCTATGTCTAAGTAATAATATACTGCAGTTTTTCGTTAACGAATTTAGGAAAATATATTATTCTCTATGGACTTTATGCAGATCGCAAAGTTTACCATGCAACCCCTTTTCAAGTAAAATATCACTTAAATAAGAAGTTAAATGATTTATTTGACTCTTTGAATGAGAATAAATCGCACGATGAAGTTACTGTTCTCCGCTCGAAAAAGTTTTAAGTTTTCAAGTCAATAAAATAATGAGTAGGTACCTACCGAGTGCGAATATCAACCAGAACGAATTATTCACATCGTTACAAGTCATGCCAATCCCACTTACTAAGCATTAATTGTGCAAATTTAGCATTAGCGAAAGTACATATGATGATCGCCATTCGCCAGGAGAGAATGCCAGTCACCGAACACGTGAACCGGTCTATAATCGTATGTTTTTCATTATAGATCGGCATCTAAGTGTTCTGTGGCCGGAATTCTGTAATGGATAGACCTTTCTATCCAAAAATGCAACAAAGAAGCGAATGGTTTTCCGATTTTGCTTGTCTACCTATACGAATTCTCGGACCATTCGAGCATTTTGAAAATCACAAGAGGCCATTCAAAGGTTTAATTAATTACTCCTCAAAACAAAAATGATGGCAACTCCCTGGGAGGATCCAAAATAAAAAAATAGATATAAATCTCTTGCCAATGAGCCAATGCGAGCAACACTGAAGCGCTTACGAAAGTGTGCAAAACGTCGACTTTTCGTTTAACACTGACACGGTCATACCCTGAAAGCCGCTCGCATATTAATCCGATTGAATACCCGAAAATCTACTGGCCTGAATGTCTGAGAATGATATAAAGGTATGAGAAAACCGCAACACGAAAAGTCCCATGAAAGCTCTTGAATACTTTAATTTTTAAAGTTCCTTGAAAGAACTCTTGAAGACCATTGATGGTTGTTGAAAACTCTTAATGGCTCCTGAACACTATATTGTAGTATATCTGAAACCTCTGGCAGGCTATTTAAGCGTTTTCATGCATACCTCTGAAGGATCTCAAAAATCCTTGAAGGCTTGAAGATTAACGGTCACTTGAAAATCCAAAGGCTCAGAGCCTCAAAATTTTGAAGGTTGAGAATACTCGAAGACTTCGATATCTGATGAGTCTAGGTCTGTTGATTGAGGAAGATTAGAAGCCTTTAAGGGTTGTAAATCCGAAACATCAGGAAATGGTTAGATTTCTTTTCAGTCCACCTTAAAAATAGGCTTTCCTACTTCATAGGGTCCAAACCCTTATTGCTTCTTATTCAATTATAGACTTCAGCGAATATAGTCGAAACCACACTGCTGATATTACTGATTTTTTACCAAAAAGGGAAAGTTTTCGGTTCTCCACTGTGTACTTAATTTTTTAGTACTGCGCAAATGTTCCTTCACGATTACGATGCGTTTATTTTGAGCCTTTGGCCAGGAAATTGTTCATATACTTGCACGTTTTTTTTAGTCGAACTCTTTGAAATGAAAGAATATATTGTCTTCGTTACGATAATTTCCTAATTAGGACACGTATTTAACCAAACTGTAATACGTACTTTTTTGTCAAAGGCGAAAACTTTAATTTATATACCCAAATGTAATATTTCTTGTACTTCCACCACACTTTGGTGAGAAATACAACATTTGCCCCAATTTGTGGAAGATCTTTTACTTTTCCTTTGTTTTTTGAAGATTTTTTTTGCACACCAATCAAGATGTAGTGTTTTCGCTATTATGGCAATTTTTTCAACCGTATAATTTGTATTTTCTAATAAACCTACATATATTCGAAAAACCTAAAATACGTGGTCATTTACTATGGATTATAGTTACTGCAATTTACGATGAATGCGACGTATAAAGTTGTGCAATTTCTGACGTAACGTAAAAGAAAAAAAATTATTATTGCGCTCACTACACCCCTCTACTTCTGGTAATGTTGCAACTATCTCAATGTGGGATCTCCCGTTGCCACAGACAATAGAACACAATTGTTGATTGCGTCTTTCTCGACGGTCTTAGATAAGAACTGTCTTGAGCAGAGCTGCGGGCTCCAGATGAAAATCGAATTTCACTGGAGTGTCTAATTCCTTACTTATTCCCAAACTGCTTGTTTTAGACACGAGAAGCCGTCATCTGAATACCCATTTCATTTTCTTCTTCGTTCCGAATTTAAATTTAAACGATAGCGTTAACGTATAAATAAATTATTATTTTCTATTCGTTCGCTCTGGCTAAACGTTGAACGATTTATTTCCTATACGATTTTGTGGTGTAATAAAAGTTGGGTCGTCCGAAGCTCTTTTTTATTTCTTTTGGTAATTAAGCGAAGTGTAGTTTGCGAATGTGGTAATAAGTTAAGAAAATGGTAATGAGGGTAGTAAGAACTCTATTTGTTAAAATAAGCGTATTTTCTTATGAGCAACTCCAGATCCCAATTAGAACAATGAACAATTAATGCCTCTTTCCTACCAAGAGCTTTTACTAGGGGTTGTGTAATAATGTATCTTCTAGTGTGACGCTATAACAACCCTCCGCTGCTTATCGGGTGTGTAGATTGTTTGTATGTCCGTCGTATAATATTTTGTTTCGCCTTTAATTTTCTAGGTTATTACAGGCCTCTTTGCCGCTGTAATAAAACCTACCATTCGCACATGTGAAAGGCGTGTTTGGGGGACGTCGCTTTCTTTAATTTGATTTTGCTGTAGTCTGTAATGAATAATTAATTACATTAGGTTTAGTGTATATGCTCAGAGTAAGCTCATTTGTATTTTCAATTGCCTAAATAAGGGCGAAGGAAACGGAAATTGCTCGACTGGACTTGAAATGAGGCAGTTACCGAGACTGCACTACTAATGCAAATGTGCAAGCTACAGGATCTGCAGTAATTTTACTTAAAATTCTGCTTCAAGTAATTGCTAGCTTAATACGACATTCGCAAAAAGTTTAATTTCTTTCTTTCACGGTGTTCAATTCCTGCTTAAATTGGTGGTAGCGAAGTCGAGCTTTCCCGCAACCATTAGAACTGCATAGAGCGACTCTTCATGCATACAATTACGTACTAGTATAGCGTGATAATTCCGCAGCGCATCCCTAAAAACTTGATTCTCCAATGCACCATTTTATATCGCATTTACATAAATTCATCTCGTCGTTAATAAATTATAGTTAATTTAGCACACCCTTGCTTGCAAATGCAAACGCACGTTGAAACGTAATTTATGTTCGCCTAGAACCGCCCCGTGTATACTTTTTGTGTCCGTTATTCCGATAATGACGCAGTTCGATTTCTTGTAAAAATCATAAAAATCTGTGGCCCGCAAACCGTTTGCATATTAATGTGTTTTAGACTCCGCAAAGCATTATAAATAAAGTTCAATGTTCCAGTTCTTTCTCTTTGGAACTCTGTCGCAATATCAATACCACGAACGCAACTTGCTTAGTTCTAAATGGAATATCAATATCCTTTGAGATAGATATTGGAACGCTAAAATAAAAGCATGTCGCGCGGTGTAAGGTAATCAATACAGTATAATGGAGTTTGGGTTTCCACGAATTTAACCGTACTTTCCTCAATTTCTTAATTATTTAAATTTATTTCGCAATTATAACGAAAAGTTTTCTTGAGGTGAAATCGGCCAATTGCATAATTGCCACCTTGATATATTTGCAGTTTGTACGAATCTATCCATCGATCTTTCAAATTATTTAATTATATTTAACATTTAAAGGGCCCTTAAACAATAAATTGATGCTCATATCGACCCAAATTACAGAGCACCCTGTATATCAATGCACAGAACTGTCTGCACTTCACTACATATCGTTACATGTGGTTTTCAAAAGTTTCGTGTTATCTACTTATTCATTGGGATTTAGGAATACTTTTCTAAGAACTTATCTTTATCTCAAATAGTAATGCGACTACCGCGCAGCATCAAAACATGCTCAGATTCGATTTTTCAAGGTATCTCGATTCAACGGGTAAACGTAATTTAACGTAAAAATAATTTCTAATCCTTTTTAAAAACAAGTGATGTGCATATTGCATAAACGAAATGGGTCACAGTTTTTAATTACTCGGTTGCCACGTTACTGTTAGCGCAATTGAAGTTTATTGGAAAAGAGAACCATATCGGAACAACGATCTTGGGCTCTCTGACATCAACTAATCCGTAAATTATTGGACTTACCGCACAATACAAAAAAAGCAGCTCGTCTCTTACCTGTAATGAAGAATCAGATATTAGTATTAACTAAAAATCACTAGGGAACGATCTTACAAATAAGACAAATAACGAGCGCTCAACAAAAGGATTGACGTGAAATTAAATATTTCCCATGTAAACAAAAATTCCAAAGGTGATTAGACAGCAGCTCTTTTTTAATCGCACTGTAAAATCCACTTTTGCATTGCTACAACTAGTCCATGGTAAGACGGTAAAGGAACCTCCAAATTTGTTGATAATTGATATGTACCGATTTCCATAAAAATTTGGAAGCTTCACTTCCACATCTACTTTTTACCAATAGTTGTAAAACATAATTATTTTAATGTCAATGCATGCCGAATGGAAATTTATAATATCTGAAATTGATATTCTATATTTAACCCCTTAAATTTGGCAATCCGAACAATTTTTTTTCCACTCCTTTTTGGAGGTGAAGTGAGTGAAGATGAATCTAATATTTTTCATCTATCACGAAATGGAGGACTTTGTAATCCTGTAATGGATGCCTAACCCCTCCATTTTGAAGTTAAAAAGTATAAAAAATTAATAATATTGATACGGTAGCTTGTAATGTAATGTTTGTCTTCAACAGCAACATTAATTATTCACTAATGTCGACTTTTATTTTGGGTGATTATGAAATTTTAGCTTAAATTTCGGGTTTTCTCTTAAAATTGGCTCTTTCCTTGTGGTTACTCTTTGCTCCAAAAATATGGCAATGTATAGATTGGGGTAAAGGTGCAATATATAGAGAAGCTAAAAAACAATGATAATAACCATAAACCTGTACCCTGTACACAGGCTCCAAGGATTTTAAAACTGCTACAGGAAACCTTTTTTCTTCATATAAAAATTATACACTGTGCTTAACAAAAGAAGTTGTACTGCAAACGGGAATATTGCAAGCTATCCCACAAAATAAAAGATCATACCTTCGGATGTTGCACATTTAAAAGTGCATGGGCAACGTACCACTCACGGTCACTGTCACGACAAAACTGACATTATTAACTAACGAAAATTTTGTTATCTCTCAAACTAGTTTACTTTCTTTCACTTACGATAAACGTATCATTCAATTACTCACCTTTCATTGCAAATAAACTATCATGCGTTAGCAATTAATTCACATCGTACTCGTACTTCATTTTCTTTAACAGTCATAAATTCATAAGGCCGATTTAAGTGTAGGCTTTGTTTTAAATATCAGTTATTCGTTTCCATCTTTGATGAATTGGAAAACTGATCTACTGCACCTTTTCTTATCCCAGTTTTATGTACAATATATTATGTATTCCTGATTTCCCATTATTTTCCAATTTTAGCCACTAGCCGTTCAGTTTCGTAACATTGGAAGTTATTTATGTTTATAATTTCAATAAAATAAACGTAAAGGACATCAACAATATAGCGAAATATAAAGAATTCCATTGAAAACAAAATTATCCCTCGTGGAGAGTGTGTAATTTATTACAGTTCAAATTAACTATATACTCCAGGATTCCGTTCCAATTTTGTTAGGGGATGATATACTATATTAGACAATATCAACGTTTGCAAATATTAAATTTAATACATACTGTAGAGAAACAGCTCCTGGCAGCTATTCAATGAAATATTCATTATACGAGACGGTAATTTGATATACAATATGAAATAAAAAATTTTTCATTAGAGAAAATACCGCAATGCCTGCCCTAAATCTTTGTTAATTCATAAAATTTTTGTATCCATTAAGGCATTCTAAATGCGAGTTGAAGTATTTGGTACTGTCATTAATGTGGGAATATTCCTTTAATAAAGTGCTTTCTAAAAATATGAGTTATTTATCACCTTAATGGCGCTGCGAAGTTTCGAAATTCTGTAAATGTCTATCAAAGTTATGTTATGAAGAAGCCCGAATTTGAAATTATACTAATGTGAAAATTTTTAAATAAATATAAACGGGTCCAGTTCAGATTTCGTCAGTTGAAACTTTTCTAATTAAAGAAATATTACTATAATTTTATGTTGAGAGCATCATATAGTGCACCTTTCGTGCGAATAACGCCGTTGCCGTACTTTTACGTTTACTTTTACGGCTCCTTCTAAAAGCTCACATGCTTAAGAAATAAAATGACCGTATAAGTACATAATTGCAAACCAACTACTTAAAGTTTCTCAGCATGGATAAGGCGCCCACGGTCGCTTTTATGCTACCCCATTTTCTTGGTAGACAAGATTTCTTTATAATTCTGGGGATTATGGGAATGAATCGCATTTGCTGTCTTCATAAGTTCACCGAAAACTTTATCTGCTCTTAAATGGCGAACTTATACCCATCAATTCCTGTATCGAATTTGTATGTATCGAAAATGGAGATGTTTGGATATGATCTATTTTGTAAAGTGACGGAAGGGTTACTACATTTAGATGGTGTCTTAAAGAATTCATTAATTTCCCGTTTGCTTTCATAAATGTTTCAAAAATTAGGTTTGTTACCCTAAACAGAGAATCAACAGCGAAAAATGAATGGTTCTGTTCAAATATTTTTTTGTTCTGATTATCTTACCCTTGAAATGTGATTGGAACTCCGTTCCAGTGTTTAGGAAATTATCTTGGAAAAGTTGCTTAAATTTTATATTCCTAAAGCAATTGACCTAAAACTCTCAGAATCTTCCTGGAATTTTTTTGATATTTCTGGGGTTCCATGTAGCAATCTACAATGCGTTTCCAATGTGTTTTCTGGTAATCCCGAGAAAAAATGTTTTTACCTTTGGTATAGTCGCAACCCTGGTCGCAACTAATAAGAAAGTTGTATGGACCAAATTCTAAAATATTTTTTATTAAAAGAATACTCTTTGTTAATAACATCACTCGAGTTACATTAAAATACGTCAATAAATTACGTTTATTCATTTTTCACAGCCTATTACGCTACAGTATCTGCACATGGCTGCTCGTTCACAGCATAAATCAATTTTATTTATTGAAATGCAAAAGTAAAAACCTTCATCTCTATAAAAAGTTTAATAAAATATGCAGGGAACTACCCTAAGTTAAAATAATGAAATCACGTGTATTTGACAGTTACAGCTCGTAATCGCTGTCAATCACATCAAATTAAATTTTAATATCACTGAAGTAAACAATAATTGTAATGAATGAATTTTGTTTCATAAATAATGAAACCTGTATTTGTTCAGCGGTTTTGTTATAAGAGAAAATGTACCCAGTGAATAGAGGTAAATAGATTATAGCCTTCCATATTCGCGCATTTTGAAGTTCAAAGCAAAAATGCTTCAGTAGGTAATAAAAAGATTGACATGCGACAGAAATTAAAATTCGACGCTTTTATAAATCAGTTGGGGTTGCAGCATGATTTAATAAATTCGACCCTCAAACAAACGCTGTTATGATAACAGCAGCTAGCACCGTCGTCTATATACGCCGCATTCCATTTTGTAGAAACTCCCCCGCAACTGAGGGTAGGTATAATAAAAAATATTTGATACAAATTTTGACAATACCAACGATAAAATTAATTAAAAACGTACACAAATGTGTATAAACAAACATGCCCATAATTAAAAGATTTTGATTAGCTTCCGCATATAAGCTAATTGTTCTATCAATTAACCTCGTTAAAATTTTAAAATAAAGCCTGTCAATTTCAACGAACGCTTTTTTTGTCGAAACTATGAAGAGGTAATTAATTTGCGTTCGCAGTATAAGTTCATCGCGATAATTAATTTTAGAAATTGCGCAAAGGTAAAAAAAGCTTCCGAATGAATTGTTTCAAAATCAATAACATTAATTAAACATAAAAAACGGTCGCTTCGACAAATTATATTAATTAAGGATCGAGATCTTTGTACATTGCTTAAGTCTAGCATACACAATATGTTTTGAGGTATTCGATCATCACTGCTAAGAGCATTTGTGCCCCGAATTGGGGTTGTGCATTAAATTTGTTAGGTAATAGGTCTTTGATTATTAAATTAATGAAAGCTTTCCTACTTCTATTTTTGTTTTAGAACCATATAAGAGGCATCATCACCACCAAGTCAACGGTAGAGAAAAGCGATGTAAGCTTTAAATAGGAGTCGATGATGTCCGTCTCTCTGCCTGTGCGTGAATACGATAACTGCCGAACGCTTGGTCTGATTCCGTTTAAACTTTGCACATTTGGTCATATACAGGCTGATTCAAATTCTAGGGTCACCATGGGGATCTCGGAAACTGTATGAGATAGGGAGGTAGTTTAAATTTGGCAAACTTGCGTATTACGATGCTTAATAAAATGCCGTTTTGAAACTGAAAAAATTCTGACTACTCCTGAAAACAACGAAATTTTGCGAAATCGTTTTTTACCGAAATTCTTTAAAAACATATTTCAAAATAAATGACACATTATAATGGCCACTTTTTCCCCTCTACAAGATGCTAGTTTCAAATTTTAAGTCCGACGTTTCGTCTCCGATTAATCATCAGCAACTTTGTTGTTTCTTATGGAAGTCATTTTTACTTTTTGTGTTATTTGATAGTGCATTTTTTCTGATTTCAAAAATGTATCTATCACGTTTCATCATCTTTTAATAAGAAGTAGCAAAAACGCAAGAAACTACGAACATACACTACTCAAGACAAAGTTTGCTAGGCAGATATTTTAACGATATTTAAAAAATAGTAATGTTTACATTTTTGAAATCAGAAAAAGACGAAACGTCAGACTTAAAATTTAAAACTATCATCTTGTATGCATTATAATGTGTCATTTATTTTGAAATATCTTTTTAAATAAGTGACAGCTCTGCTTGAATTCATAAGCAATTTGATTACTTTTGTTAAAATGTTGATGTAACGATAAGAATGCGTTTTGTCGTCGTGTTGCTACGTGTCCGTTAATTGGATGAAGATTTTAGAATTTTGGAATTGGGAGAGGGACTTTAAATACTGAAGTGGGCCTTTGTCAATTTCGAGGTAGGGTGCTGTTCGCTGAAAGCTTAGAAGACGCGCATCATAACGCTTTAGTCAGGAAGTCAGCTGAGTTCGAGTGAAGGTTTTGAAAAAACGCGAAATTTTGGTGATTGAAGTTATTCGTCGATTGTGTCGAACGGCTATCGTTTCATCGGTCGTGTGTTGGTTAGCCAGTCCATTTCAATGCAGAAAAATTACGTTCCTTGGTTCCCGAGTTTAAAGGCAAAAATTGTAGTGCACCAAGATTGTGAGTGACTTTCGGTCCCAAAGAGTGATATTTACCCGAATTGGGGGGAATTGGGATTTTAACAGAAAACTGTAAGTAGTGTAAGATGCATTAATTTGATTAATTATTATCGAACGCTTATGCAAGGTGTGTAAAACGGAGTTTGTTATAGTCCATTTTGTTTTGATTGACACTTGTGATTAATTTGACTTGTGTTTTTATAATAAATTTCTACTGTGTTAATTTATGTAAATCGTGAGTTTATTCGAACCTTTTAACGATTCCGATAGAAGTCTCATGATTTATTATGATAATGATTAATTTTGTTGATTCGTACCCAAAGATTTCAGGTGTTTTCAAATTTTGTTTAATTAATCCTTTTGGAATTTAAGGAATTTGACCGTGATGGTAATTATTTGCCTTAGAATTTGGTTGTAGGTGTGCAATTATCCAAAATTAATTTTGGGATTCATCTAGTTGTTACCCAAGTAGTCACTTTGGTGAGAAAATTATTTAAAAAAAATTGAGTGAACAAAGGAAAAGAAAAAAAAACAATCAATACGAATGGTAATGATTGGAGTAGTACCTATATATGAAGCTTCTCCGCGCATTGGAAATTATAAAAATTGCATTTATAGTGGTAAACAAACGCTAGAATTGAGTAAACAAACGAAAAACAAACAGAAAAACACAGACGTAATAATTACGTCCCCACTAGTTTTACTTGGAACAGTACATTGAAAAAAACAATAGACATTAATATAAAGGAAAGTCTTTGGGGCTAGGTGGGAGAACTTTATTATCGGGTAAGAATGTTCCCAAATTACTTGCTGATGGTCAATAAGATTCAAAAAACAAACCAATCAAATTATCCAATTTTGTTACAAACGAAACAGCCTACTGAGCGAGTCGTAAAATTAAGGATATAATTAGATATCAAAAGTTTTCGCGATCAGGTCAACGTGTAAACAAAGCGACGTAGAAAAGGGAACAAAAGGCGGTTCTACTATTCACCTTTTGAGAATGAGATTTTTCAAATACGGTGTTGGTGCAGTAGCAATTTTGAGATTGAAATTGAATATAAAATCTATTTGAAATCACCATACCGTTTATAAACGAAAGCCACGCAACAAAATTAGGGTTTGCGAGTTTTCATTTCGGAACGTATTGCCGCAAAGTAATTTCGTTCTAGATGCATTAGAGATTTGCTAACAAAGGAAAGCTTAATGAATACAACGCATATGCCTGGAAATGTTCCTCAAAAACATTTCTGCATAAGCAAAACTCTTCACAAACTCATATCGAGATAAATGGCGCTATCATAAGTAGGTTTCGCATTAGAGGAGCTTTTGCATTAGTGGCGCTAAATTGTACATCCCGGAATAATAAAGCTAAGGAAATTTTGTTGAAATATACATATGCCAGTGGAGTATTAATCTCAAATTTAAATTCGCGTGTAATTAATTACTAAAGAAGTTATTTCAGTCTAGTTAGATACTCGGTAATCCTGCATGATGTGGCCTAATCCTGCTGTAACGCATCTAAGCCGAACGGACCGATAAGCGATGGCCGCCTCATTTCACACTTGAGCTGGCCCGTACTCGCCAGGACTCTCCGCTTCGATAAACTTCGACCTGATTGGATAAATCATTGTACCTACTTATTGCTTCCACAAATATAACTTCCAAACTGAATTGATAAAGTCTACATCTTGACTACGACTTGATTGAAAAATAAACGATCTTCCTTGTACCTACCAAATAAGTACGGGTGGCTTACTTATACATCCCCTTTGCCATAAAATCGATAAGGTTAGTGCCGCAAATTACTCGAAGCCATCAATAAAAACCCAAATTATTGCGGTGCCAACGCGATAAAGTAAGCAGAGCTCAAAGTTTCTTGTCGTCGGCGAAAACTTTCGGCGCAAATACAACCCTGCCACCGCCCGCTTTAATTCCACATGAAATACATTATCTTTTTGTTTGCAAAATTCCGAACGCCTTTTATCTTCCGAACTAACGAAAATATAGCCTCGCCTGATTATTCCCTCGCCAACTTAATATTTAAAATTTAATTCGAACGCACAACATTTTTAGGGGTTACAAACTGAAATATTCACAACGTTCACCGTTAACAATTCGTACTATTCGAAATGTCAAAAAAAGGTATAAATTAAATTACTTCCATATATACATCACATTTCCTAAACGACATATATAAAAAAAGTATGATTGATGGCAGATCGTTTTTCATCTATGATGAGTGGTAGCATAATGCGAAAAAAACTTCAACATAAGGCGCAACGTGCGCGTATAGCCGCGATATTTAAGCACTAGAAATGACATACGAAGCTAACAAAAGGTCTTATCGTTGTAATAAATATCAACGCCATGTTATTAAAGCGAAACGATGAGCGCTATCACTGCGTTATGGGGAGCACAGATTGCATCGAATAACCTGTCAAGTATTTATGCTGGAATCGACCCTTTGTAAAACACCGAAAATTCTAATAAAATACCACGATTAACAACGACATAACGCCCTTATAAAAGTAAATATGAGAACGTTAAGGCATACAGCCGAGCCCGTTATGATAAGGGTTCTCTTTTAGTAACGTAATAACAAAATAAATGAGGGTAAGACTTATATTTTTAACTGTAACGATCAAAAATTAGAACAATCTTTTATTTGCGGGGGTTGAGAAATAATTTCTTTGTCTCGGTTTGTCCATGTAGAGATCAAGGGCACTTGTATTCTACAAACGGGAAGAATTTGAAAACGTAATTCCAACCAATCGTATTTGACAAAGAAGGAAATTTTTGTAGAGACTCTTATCGATAAAAAGATAACAATGGTATTCAAGATATTTCTCGCATGTTATTTAGAGCTCTTCGATGCCGCTTCATAAGTATTTCCGTTGTCGGTCTGTCAGCCCACGTACAGGATTAGGTAACTCGAATTAAAACTGATGATGTGCCCTACTGATCCGTCGACTCGAAGGATTACATATCAGCTGAGATGGAACCCGATTATGAAACAAACTAAGTGTAGTGGTACCTAAGAGAAGTTTAATAGCAATTTCCTTGCTGGCAAAAAATAGGACAGCTATGCTCCTCAACTTGTGAAAACCTGATTCCTAGTAGGTTTCAAAAGTGGGCTCGACAAGACTACTTTTGAGTCAGGGTGGCTCGTTTACCTTGGTAATTTTTTTTAAATTTCCTGTATAAAACTGCGTTGCATAGTTAAAAACAATCTATTCAACATGCATTTGATTTAAACATGTTATCTATTGTATAGCTACATATAGTGAAAGTTATACCAAGCATTCCGTACATTCGTACAAGAATTATATCAGAATTAATGAACGCACCATACATTGATGGAAGCTACCAGCTTTCATGAACGCCTGGTAGACTAACCCAAACGAGCGCTTCCTTACGAGAAACTGATGTAGTTCTGGACCTATGTAGTAGTGGTAAAAATAATTAATTTTAATTTAATTTTATTAATAATAATTTCAGTTTCCCAATTTTAAACGAAAACGAGCATTAAAGCTGCAAGGCTGTCCAGTTTATTTCATTATCGCAGACCTTTTGCGATTGACCCGAAATTCCGGGTAAGAATGGGCATTGCTAGGCTACCGAATTTGGAATTTTAGTCCGGCGAATTAAGTGAGTATAATTAATCGTAGTTAATTTAATTGTGTTCATATCAAACTTTGTCTGATTAGATTGGGCCTAGTGTCTTTAGAAACCCGCTTATTTACATGCAATCCACATTAGTTTCCGTATATGAGTACTCGACTCAAGCTTGTTTTATGTATGATGTAAAGAGGGGGCCGTTTTGGGCGTTTGGTATTCGTTTCTCTGTATAAGTAGGATTTTTGTCGGAGTTGCTCTCCGCGCCGAATAGCCCCGAGACGCCCAGCGCCCAAAACCGAAGTGAAATACCGCCCATATTGAAACCTCGCACCATAATAGCCCAGTTTTTGTATAAGACAAATAAATAGTGCAGAATAGCGGAAAACGCAAGAATTATGAACATTTTTATAGCATTAACTTTACGTGGACGAGCCTCATTGTAAAGAGTTTACTAAAATTATACGAGTGAAGTTGTGTATTACACAAAAAAAGGTATCCCAAAAATAAGCTACAAAGAGATTTTAAATTTTCCAACAACGGCCGGAGCACAAAATTTCTGACAGTGCACATAATGAGTACAGGTGCAAAAAAATTTCCAATTTGACAAATTCGAGGATACTTAAATACATTCAGTGCGTCGTATTTAAGCTAGGACTGAAATTAGCTACAGTATCCAAAATCTGACAAATTACTTCAGATCAATCAAGACTAACGAAATATGAGTTTCGTATTTGTTCCCCAGATAGGGCAAAGATTATTTTACGATATCTTTAGCACAATGTTATTTATGAATGCAACCTACTTTAATACAAATTTAAATTTATGCCTTTCCCTAAACTAACCGAAAAATAGTACTCCCAAAAGGAACTTTGTAGTGGTCTGTAAAACCCCACGTGATCATTACCAGTTTATTTCCGCAGATAACTTGTATGGTTTTATTTCATCAGTTCATGCCGTTATGGGGAATAAAATCATTTTCGTACTAGGTCATAATATATTATGCATGCATTTATCGCGTACAAAGAATAATTATGCTATACGACTACGACTCATAGGAGAAACTTCCCGAACAATCGAGGTGCGATGTTTCTCACATGATGCGTCGATTAAAACACTGAAAGAAATTCCCGACTAAATAAAAGGTTATTAATGGAAAAACTTTTTACTACGAAATTCCTTATATTATTGTTATTTATCATAATGATATTTATCATAATGATATTTATGATAGTGAAATAATATCATAAAAAGGTAATTTTATTGCCCCATCTAGAATCTCCTCTTTTTTATGGGGTTCTGTATGATTTTTATTAATATAATGGCTACAGATAGTGAATAAACCTTTATTTTTATTATATCGGTAGACACTTTATTTTGTTTTATTTCGTTCATTACAACTAATGCAGTGTTTTGTTAAAGCTTCCTAAATAAACTTATTCCTTCAACCGGAAATTCAGTAATAGACTAAATCAGCGGTTCCCAAAGTTCACTGGGCTCCGACCCACCTAACAAAAATTTTCAATCTTGGGACCCATCTCTTAGGTATCTTAGAGAAGGTTTATTTAAATTTTTAGGAATTATAAATAGCTGAACTGGTTTTTATTAATGTCTTATCCAGTGGCGAATAGCATTATTATAATAATGAATAGCATAAGTTCGCTCGCGACCCACTGGTAGATCGCGGCCCATAGTACCTATTATAAATCTTTGTGCTCTTTACTTTGATGTCTGTTTTTATTATTTGTCCAAGATTCCTTTAGTTAGACACTAGCCTATGAATTCTATTAGCAATTCTGTTTACTTAATGGCTATTTGCCCTTTCCAGAGGATAACTTCAATTGCTTGGAAGTAGAATGTTCAAAACAAGTTTAAATTCATTATAAAATTTAATTTAAAATATTCAAATTAAAATTTGTGCAATAGTTCGATACATCTGTTTGAACAAAATTGCTTCTATTTCATTTACAATGTTCATTCATGGAAAGAAGTATTGGATGACCAACTCTTGAAAGCATGCACTCTAAAAAATGAAAGTGATTTTCGTACTTAAATAAATTTGGAAAATTCGTATATGAAAGCGCAATTCCCGAAACGTGGGAATTTTCACCAGCATGTAAATTTTCGCCAACAATGCGTGTGTCATTTTTTATTTTAGGTAATTTGCCTCATATACTTCCAAAATCTAATTTCATAGGCATTACCTCAAAACCTATGCAATGACGTGCCATCAGTTTTTGTAATTCTTATGGTCACCGATAAAAAATCACCGCTTTTTTGAGAGTGGCTTCCAAACCTCGCGGTTTATTTGGAAAAAGTGTTTGTTTTGATCCCCTCTACCATCTAATTTTTTTACCCAATTGATTTTTAATCTTCAAAGTTTGAGATGCCAGCCGATCGTCGAAAAAAATGATCTTCATCAATGAATCAGCCCCAGAGATCTGTAAAGCATTAATTGCAACTGGTAATGACAATATCTTTTTTTTCTACTAAATATTGATCGATTCTTAGCTTCCGCAAATTTCATGAACTAAGGCTAGTTTTGGGGTCAGATGGAACGGAGGTTGATGATGATAAGGTTTTAACATTAATGCAAAAAGAAGTTTTCCTTTTGTAATCACCCTATATGTATAGTATCAATACTGAGCATGGTATGGTGTACTTTGTTCAGGAAACTTGTTTTACAAGGTATGCTGCTCTCGTGGTACAGAAAGGGGTGATTTGGGCCCATTTAAAAGGGAAAGAAGGGTATTTACCTATCATAATATCAAAGGTACTAAAAAAACTCTCTCGAATTAATCTACTAATTAGCTCTTAGATTTGTGAAATTTCTTTTGTGATTTTCTTTAATCGATCTCAATTAAAGCGCGTTTCTTCTGAAAACGTATCGAGAAGGCAATCATAACGAATTATTGTATTCGTGTTAAATTTCACAGTTATTTAAAAAATCAAAAAAGAAATTTGACAAATCTAAGAGCTATTTAGTGGATTAATTCGAGTGATTTTTTGTCACTACCTCGGTCTTTTGGTTCCTATCTCCTGATTGTTCATGCTCATGTTTACAATGTTTAGCCAGTTGCTCCGTGTTTTTTTTATTATGCCACTATATTGTCAGATTCTTTTAAGGTTTTAGCTTCTTATTTGAAGTGCATAATAAATTCTTTGACTATTATTCATCGTTGACTAAACGCAGTGTACCCAATTCGGTCACAAGCAAGCCCTTCATCATTCTTGGCTCCTTATTATTTATATAGACAAAAATGTTAACATCGCCAAGATCGAGGTTTGGGATAATGTGGCCCATTTAATTAAAAAGCTCATTAAGATTAGGATTAAACATTAAAGTTTTCGTTTCCTAAAACAAACTACTAACAATCTCTGAATTTGAAGAGCAATTAAAAAGATAATATGATAATGAATGAGATGAGCATTTTACAAACTTTTATTGACTTCGTTAAAGAAACCGCAAGGCGAGTAAAAACTTTAAAGCTCCGTGTAGTCATGTAATAATTATTAAAACAAACATTTCGAATAATTAAAATTTTCCACTTGCAAATTTTTTTACGTTCAGTTGCGCCATACGTAAGAGGAGATTATTTTAATTTCCATATCCGCCGTCGAAGTTATAATTTCATTTGTCTATTTCATTATAAAATTTTTAAATCTATTAAAAGTGTGCCTCTTAATTCACGACCGATTTTCTAATTAATAGCGAGAGAAGGGTTCCATTACCGACCGAAAAAGTTTTTGCACGCCATTTTTAAGGGGATCGCAAAATAAATATATGTCCGTATTGCATGTAGGTAATTTTCGTGGTAACTCACACCTTGATTTTTATTGAGGTGAACTGTAATGAGTCAACCTCAAAAATGTATACCAACCACTTCCTAAATACGAAAACTTGGCACGTCTGTATTTATGGGACTTAAACAATTTACAAGGATTGTTACACATCATAAATTTTTCTCAAAACGTCTATTTGATTGCTCCCCTTTATTCTTATGCCTTCACTACTCTTTTCGTCAGTATCTCTATCAGTAAATCGGTCACGCATTTTTACAAGACGACAATGTTCACAATTGGCACTCCCTACAAGCCAATCCTCACACGCCCGCCATAAATAGGGTGAAGCAAAGTTTTATTAGAATTTTGATATAGGTGTGCCATCCCGATATGCATTGCAAGTAACTCCCTTCGTTGCCAACCAAAAAGGAAACGAGTACTCGAAAAGGCTTTAAGCGAAATAAATATTTATTGAAATCGAACGTTGGCAACATTAAAAGATGTTAAGCGTAAAGGTTTAATAAATCTGAACGGCTTTCCTTGAAAATTTATTTGGAAAGAGATTTATTTTAATGTCGGTACGTTTGTTAGTGTTTAACGTCCATTATTTACGTTTAAAAAACGTTGGCAAAATTTTCCAACCGTTTCAGGATCTCGATCAAACGGTTTTTTTTTCTTAGCGCGCTTAATACAAATATTAATTAATAAATGACTTCCTCGTAATGTGGCATTCGAGGGTGTTTACGAACAAGTTTTGTTTCAAATGAGAAACGGTTTGCAGCGGTTTCTCGTTAAATTAATTAGTAATTAGGAGAAATCTGGGAACCGTACATCTGTAAGGGTTGTATTGTACATTTAACGTTCAGATTCTACATTTCGCATTGTTCTACATACGTTTCACTACGTTTAATACTCAGGTGGATTATATTGCGTTACGTGCGCTTGTAATTTTAGGATTTTCCCTTCTAGTTCAATCAAAGCCGTTTACGCCTGCAGAAAGAGTTCCAATTCGTGGCGTATTGGTTATGTCTAAATAGTAATTACCCGTTCAATTACACGGTTTGTTAAATTAATTAATTAATAGTGGCTAACCGAAAGTCCTTGTAAAGCGAGAGGGTGCAGGTTGTAAGTTTCGAAACTTGTTGAAATGGTCCTAGTTATCGAATGACTGCAGATGGCAATTAGGACAAGTTTAGGGGACTTCGTGGTAATATAAGATGCCCCTGCCTACTGATTACATAATTACAATGTCATCCTTAATCACCCCTGTTTTTGCCTTTCGGGAAATGCTGCGTCCCAACCAAATTTTGCAAACAGAATTTATTAAAGACCAAACTCTGTTTTGACATTACGCAAGTTTGAAGAACGTATAAGTACATCGTTCAAAGAGCAGCGAACTTTTAATTGAAGCAAAAAATAATAATAAAACGTGGGATTTGTATCTACTATTTACTTGCGCCATATAATTTCTGTTTTAAATTATTCTTCTTGTCTCATAGACGTAGACTGTAGGTGGCATTATGTGGGTAACGACCTATAAAGGAGCGCCGTATTTGTAGCTGCCGATTATGTTAAGAGAAGGGTTTTTTGTCGAGTGTTATGTTTTATTAGAGGGACTTGAGAAACATGCAGCCGAACTGTTTGGGCGGGCAATTTATGACCAATGTAGTACTTACACATTTTCTTATCTATTCATTCCAAACTAAAACTCGGCTATGATATATTATATAACATGCGGCGTCATTTTCACTTCATTATACAAGTTACAGCCTGTCACCAAATTTAACAGATAAGTTCTTATTATCTTTGTGACTCCTGCATTATTAATGCTAATTATAAGGCATTTTTAAAATGGCGTCAGTGGATGTATAAACAAGAAGAACTTTTTAGGACTTGGAACTTTATCGTTAACCCTTCATTGATTTTAATGTTTGTAAATTGTGGACTCCACTTCTGGCGAATGAGATGATTCATTTTTGACTTTTTATCGATCAGAAACATAAGTGTTTTGCGTCATGCATTTTAACCACCGTTTACCAAAGAAATGGGTGTACATTTATGTTAACCATTTCTGAATAAAAAACAACATAGTAAAATACCTGTACCTGATCTGGAACGACGTGTCCACTTTTCACTCCTCACAATAGGATTGTGTCACGTTGGTTAAAATGGGACAAAACTGCTAAATTTAAAGTCCAATCTTAAAATGAGAGCACATTGTGGGCTTTCCGCTTTAAAAATCCGATACAACCGATCCTCGAGATCTTCCCACGTCCAACATTTTTCCTTTTCCTTATTTTAAATGGCAACCCCCATTTTTGATTTCACAATTAGATTCCCTTTTGAAAATTAAGGTTGGTTTATTAAACAATATCTCTGGCCATCTTTGACTGTTTTGAAGATATTTGTATTTTAAGAAAAAATTTAACAGTTAAGGCGCGTACTTTGAAGCTTTATATTTCAGTGACTATTAGACGTAAAATGATGAAATTTTGGGGGGACGTATAAAAAATTCAGGTTATTCGAATAATCATAATAGTATACAGTCTTCGAAACTTAAAATAATGCTATTTCAGTTTTTCAAAAAACTTCGGACTTTTTAATGGAACGCCCCTTTTTTTAGATCAGATATTAATTCTAGACAACATTCTTTCGATTGATATAGCATTGTCCTATACCTACAATTGATAATTTTCAAGTTATTTAGATTTTTCTTAGTATTTTTTATACAAATCCTGATTGCCATGAAAATTCCAATGAATAAAATCTGTCAAACCAGGCAGTAGTGTTTTATGTTTTAAATTATGGCTAATTTTTCTAACGAAGATTACTTGACCTTAATAATAATTTATGGAGAATGCCATAAGAAAGTGAATCGTACTTTAGATTTATTCAATGCGTGAGTCCCACAATAAGAAGGCCAACCAGGAAAACATTGCACGCCGTATTAAAAAATTTCCGATGTTGCTTGAAGATCGGTGGCTTGGCAATAATGGCTCACTCATGTGGCCCCATAGATTTCCGGATCTGGCGCCTTTGGACTTTTTTGTGGGGGCACATTATACACGTAGTCTACAAAGATAGAACGAGTCTATAATGCCTTCCGATCCTTAACACCGGTCGGATCAAATCAGAGCAGCAACAGGAAGAGAAGTCTCCAGAAGAGTCCAAAAATGTTTGGAAGAAAATGGGAATAGGGTTAAAAGCGTCTCTTAATGATTTCTTTAATTTGTGTACATATAGACAGTTAACTAAGTTGTAATTCCCCTGCCAACGGTATTTATGTTGTTCAGGGCAATCATAATCTTTATTAAAAATTACTTTGTTAAAAAAATGTAAATAACTTGAAAATCACCAATTTTAGGTATAGGACGTCATATCAATCGCATCTAAATTTTGTCTAGATTTAATATCTGAAATAAAAAAAGGAAAATTCCATTTGAAAAAAGCGAGTTTTTCTTTCAAAAAGATTCTGTAATTTATGTGTGAAAAATCATCTTTGCTATAAACCAGTATTTTTTATAGGTACCCCCAAAATTGGGGGTGCTATTTAAAATAAGGAAGTTGATACCTATTTCTGGTTAAACCGAAAGATTTAGAAAGGTGTCACTATTTCAAAAAAGTAGTTCATGGTCGAGAACCTTTGTGTGTAAATTTTAACAAGCGTATCTTTTCTACTTTCTTATATAAGGTTGTCTCTTTAAAAGAAAGACCCTGCATACCTCTCAAATGGTTAAATTCAGAAAAATTTTATTATACATTTTTTCTAGAAAATTTAATGAGCTTTCATTTTGTAAATATAAGTGGTTATGAAAAAGTCGATAGTTTTCCAGATATTGAGGAAAAACCGAAAAAAGGAGCATATCAATCAAAATGGCGGCCTGTTGCGCACCCCCCACATATGGGGCTTTTGGATATGTTGAAGGGGCAAGGTCCAAAGAACATTTTGGCCAAATTTCAAAACTAAGTTTTTTTATTTGCGGTCTGTTGGGTTGTATTTTGACCGCATACCATTACACACAGCAATAAACTCACAACAAATCTGAAGTAAGAGAAAGATATCGGCGTTATAATATCCTTTGAAAGTGCCAAGGAGGGTTAATTCACTATATAGTCAATTTTCGGGTATAGTTGAAAAACTACAGTGTCTAAATTCGAGTATAGCATGGATAAACTTTGTCGTGGTACAGCAAGTTTTCGCAAAGTTAAATTGTGGAAATTTAAGTTTGAAACGCAAATAATGGAAATAAGTTCCTCAAACCAGGTCAACCGAGCGCATTTAATAAAGAATTCTCATTTTCAGCAAAACAAAATAATTACACCTATTAAATAAAACGGCAAATACTGATAGGAGCAGTAATTGTTATTGTAGAAACTGCTTTATATAAAATGAACTTCTGTCATGCAACTGATAGCTATTACTCTAATAACTATTTCATACAGCTAAAGCGCATCGTTTGAATAAAAATTATGGGAGTTTTGTAACGTGATGTGCGAGTTTGTAAAGCATAAACGTCAAAATCATCATATGATAATGGTCGTTTTGTAAATGCATTGGAATGGCGTAAAATATGCATCTTCACATAATAAAACTAGATCGCAGTACAACAAGCTAAATTGGTTTATTAGCCACTTCCTAGTTCTATTGACGGGGGTCTTGCACTTAGGAAAGTGTAAAAGATGCCAGTAAACTGAAAGTTCGACACTTTTCCGCCAATCAATCGGAAGTAACGCTTTTTTATGAGTGAGCGCGCGCGTTTTTTTATTTGTACACATAAATGAAGAGTTCCAAGTAATAAATGCATTTGCGCGCAAAATGGCGTTTACTGCAATTTTAACGACAAAAGCGTTGGCGAGTAACAGTAAAAGGTTTTCGATAAATTCCAGTCGTGTGGTCAAAGTCATTAAGAACAAACATCAAAGTGGCACGAGACCATCACGGAACAATATCCGGTGGAAAGTACAAGGATGAGAAAATACCCTCATTTAGGGGAAAACACTCACCTTCCACCCACCAACAACGACTCTCCATCGCGTAACACCAGCCGAAAGTAGTCCGTGTGAGTGTCATTCCCCAAGAAGTGGTTCATATCGTCCTCCGCACCTGTAATAAAAACGTAGGGGTTATAATTATTCCAAAAAATCTAAATAAAATAAGAGTAAAATTGCGTTGCAAACCTTTCCACTTGCTGCAAAAGCTGCTCAAATAGAACTTCGCATAATAATTTAGTCATGATTCGATATTGTCAATTCTTGACGCTTTTTTATGTTGTTTTAAAAAATTGTTTGTTTGCTCATTTATTATAAATTTAAAGATTATTTGCTTGACATCTTTTGGCGATTAGTTGAATTTGAGATAAACGCCTTGTAAATTATACAAAAGATGTCTGCGGCATTTGAATTGTTTTCATTCATTAATTAGGATGTACCTATCTACATCAACGAGTGCAATTTTACAACAAATTTATTTGTCGTTAAACGGTTGACTGTACCACAATGTTTTCAATTCAAGTATTAATAACGAGGCTCAATTCAAATTGAATAATAAAAGCGTTAAGAATGAAGCGGTGAAATTGTCTCGAAATTAATTACGAAAATTAAAATTAAATGAAAGATATTCAATTCGCTATTAATAAATTCACTGTTGCAACACTTTAAATTAGGAATTTTATTATATACGTGAACACTCTCTCCAGTGTGTTGGAAATTGGGGTTTGTTGGAAAGGCCACACGAGAAAAAGCAATCGTGACGCTTTTATTAGTTAATGCCGTTTTAAATGCGCTAGATACAGACACAGATTTCTTATTAGATATTTTTTTCCAAATCGGTTAATTGGTTTTGTTCCCAATTAATCAGAATCAAATCCATTTTGGATCGATTTTCGTGGATTTGTTTATTAAATAGTTATTTGTACAACTAGTTTTGAAAGTGATAGTTTTTTTTCATTGATTTGCAGTTTGATTAATGAGGACGAAGTGTGTCGGCATAAGATAGGGAAATAATGGAGGCTCAATTTTTATTGGATGGGAGCCTATGAGAGTAGCTAAGTTGAATTGTGAATAACATAATTATAGTAATTAGTATAAAACGTCAATGGCATTTCGGCATGTCTTGATCCGGGTGAGTGTTTTAATTGTGAACAGGGGTTGGGTGATGATGTTACGAAAATTACCACGGTTAAACAAAAGGGCATAATCGGCTCAGCGGTAGAGCGTTGGGCTACAAAACCGGAAGTCGGGTGTTCAAACCTGAGTTGAGGTGAATTTTTCATTTGTGGCAGAGATGGGAATATCCTTAGATCAGTTTCGAGACTAGGTGCAAATAAACACATGAGCTGCTGGCTAATGAACTTATATTTAAGGGCCATGAAAAAACTATTGAATAGTTTGAAATTTCGATTTCAATACTCCATGTTCACAAACCTTTCCAACCCTCTCGTTCCTGCAGATCGATACAACATCTTTTCGGCCACGAATTTGGTACATAAAATAAAATTGTTCTCAAATTTTGATCCATCAACTAATGTAATGTATGAGAACTAAAATGCCAGTCAAATGAAAAATCTAACTCTCCATAACTTTTACGTTGTCCTAAAATGGAGAAAAGTTAGTTGAGATTTGTTCTAGAAATGTCGTGATTCATAACAATAGAACTTACACGGCGAAAGAACATTAAAATGAACGTGGTCTCATATCCAGCGCAATTTTTTTCTTCGGTAGAGCACCATAATAAAAAATAACGAAAAAAAGAAATTTGGCGTGGATTTTTCTCTTTTATTGATATCTATGAATCTGCAGTAAGCGGGAGCCAGTAGCTAACCCCTGAGAATACGACGGTGGCTTTTCCTGTGTGATTAATGGCGCTGTCGTGTGACATACGTGCATTGGTTACTGTAAGAAGAACGAGAGTAAAACATATACGAACTTGGAAAAATTACGCAACAAATTAAGCGAAGTAAAACGAGACAACAAAAAAGATTGCGTGCCTTTTAAACCCTTAATTTTTTAGATGGTTCTACCCGACCGTTTGCGAGGGGAACGCGAATATTAGAATTGAAAAGGAACAGAAGCTTGATCGAAGCAATTTTTATCAAACCACAAAATCGCTAGTGCCATTACAACAGCCAACAGCACATTTGTAACGGTGGTCCTATGTGCTTGATACCGAATGATGTGGGGCCCGTAGTATTAAAATTTATTTTATTACAACCCCATATTTTTTAACATTCTTGCTGAATAGTCAAGACCGGTAGCTATAAAGAGACACTGGAAGACGAATTTAGCGCATAAAATCCCAGAATGTTTTTACTCCACGAATTAATTTGTAAAGATTCAAATCGTTAATTCTCGCGCAGATAAAAAAAAGGACAAGACGAAAGGAATGCAATAACTTTCGCTGTCGTAAAACGAAAGCTTGTGACTAGTACTTTATGCATATCAAACGTTCAAAATAATACCTTTTTATTACAAATTACGCATCTTAAAGTCAATTCATGAGGAAACGTGTACAAAGAAAATTCCAGTTTTCGTTTTTGCGTGCCAGGATAAAGTTCCATTGTTACGAGGACATAGATAAATTGCCCTGTTTTCAAATGTGTTTGATTTTTGCGAAACAAATTGTTCCATCCGAAAATTCTTTCAAGAACATTTATTTTTACCCCAATATAGATGCATCAACGTTTCACTTTTTGTTTGTTTATAAAGTAGCAATACTAGATGGTAATTTGACAACGGTTCAATCAAAAATAAACCCTTCTTGTTTACCCGCGTTTTACGTGGTTCGATATTGTTGAATAAACAAACACATTCAAATTTTCCGGTTAGTAATGGAGTAATGGAGCAGTTTTAATTTTTGTTTAATGTCCAGGGAAAATTATTTATTCAATTCAATTTATAAATCGACGCGCCGAATTTTTTCACTATATGAAGCCATCAAGGCATTGAGTAATTGGACGGAGTAAGAAACTTTCGTAGTAATGTGTGGTGAAAGTTTGCGTGAAATGAAATTGCAAGAGTGATTAATTGCCGCAATAGTTCTAAGGACATGTATCTATTTCAGGAAGCTATTTCAATCATCCTGACAAATTGTGTTAGAGCAAGGTCATACCATCCGTTACAACGGCCGATAGTATCGAAATTTTCAATCTTTCCTGCCTTATTAGATACCTGTCTTTATAATACTTCAATTAAAACCAAGTTTAACTACACAAACAGGACTACGTGAACGTGAGGAAGATATTGCACTCAGTAATTTCATCACTTATTAATTAGCGATACAAGTTACATCAATCTAGTGCATGAATAAATGCACGAAAACGCGTTTTGCATCTTAAAGCAGCTTCCAATCCGCTTTCTATTTATAGTTTATAAGGGAGTGCGATGGCATTGAGGTTTCTCAAGAGCCTCGTATTATTCCCTACGTACGATCGCACCACTAAGCAAACAGAACAACCTACCTCTTCTATAATGGAAGAAGGGGATCGGCAGCCATTTGGCGAATATTGCTTGCAATTCGCATTCTTCTATAAACACAAGGATAATAATTCTCGTTTCATGGGATCAAATTATTTTACAACAAATGTCAGATTGCCAGCTATGAATGAAAGCACAGACAATGGCTTCATTTTTCTAAAAATTTCGCGCGAAACTAAAAGCACAATAGAATTTATTTTGGGAAGTCGAGAAACTGTTCTAATAGACCGGGAGGCAGCGTACATAGTAACTAAACCATTAGCGACAAAAAATTCGACAATACAGGCTGAAAGTAGGTTGAAAACTAATAAACCGATACAACGAAATATCGAAGGATCCTCAGTATTACAATCACTTTTAACGACAATTTATTTTAATCTTACAAAATACATTTTATAGTTAACAAAAATGCATCAAATTCATGTCTTGGGCTTTGAGATAATGCTCTTGGTTTTTTTTCCCAACGATCTTGGTGCATAAATAACGATTTTGACATGTTTTGATCAAAATCCATGTGGTCCATAAAAATAGATCAAATTCATGTTTAGATCATTGAGATAATGCTCTTGATCTTTTTTCCAACGATCTTGGTGCACAAATAACGATTTTGACATGTTTTGATCAAAATCCACGTTTTCGCCAAAAATTCATCAAATTCATGTCTTGGGCATTGAGATAATGCGCCTAGTTTTTTTCCCAATGATCTTGGTGCATAAATAACGATTTTGACATGTTTTGATCAAAATCCACGTGGTCGCCAAAAATGCATCAAATTCATGTCTTGGGCATTGAGGTAATGCGCCTAGTCTTTTCCCAACGATCTTGGTGCATAAATAACGATTTTGACATGTTTTGATCAAAATCCACGTGGTCGCCAAAAATGCATCAAATTTATGTCTTGGGCATTGAGATAATGCGCGTAGTCTTTTTCCCAACGATCTTGGTGCATAATTAACGATTTTGACATATTTTGATCAAAATCCATGTGGCCTCAGAAAAATAATTTAACATTTTTGAATCACACACATGCGGTTATCAAACGTTCACGTTATCAACTCTTTCAGCATCAAGATAATGCGTTTGAAAGCTTTTACAACTCTAAATTCATGTGTAAAGAATAATTTTGGGTACATTTTGCTCTAAAACTTTTGACCGAGACCACAGAGAAGAGTTATATTGAATTGTTACACATCTAAGAGTCATAGGGAATAAATCTAGCGAAAGTCCGAACTCGATACATGACCTAGGGAATGAAATATGTTAATTTTTATTATATTGAGTTCGCAGTTTTTCCTGTTCCCGATTCACTCGAAGTCGTATAACTTCTGTTCCTGTTGAACCAGCTTCCTGAAAATCAATAGCGTCCGTTCTTAATGTCCAACGTATCCGTATACCAAATTTCAACACAATCGGCCACTTTTAAAAAGAGTTAGAGCGCACACGGACGGACGGACGGACGGACGGACGGACGACAATACAAAACTATAAAGGATCTGAGGATCCTTAATAATAAAATCACTCGTCTGCCAGTCGTAAGTGGCAGCATTAACTTGGGGCGGCGCTGAATAGGTGACTTCTTTAGGTGATCGACTAAATTACCAAACTATAAGGGTCACGGAAAAGATTTGTATCAAGAAATCCCATTTTTTCCATAGTTTTCAAATATGGTATGGCAGACGATTTCGAGTACAGCGTTGGTAGCGAAAGACGCCCTTCAATGTAGGGAAAAACACCCCTAAACTAAACCATGAGGACCGTATAAAAATTATACATAAAAAATTCCTCTTTTTGTCACTACTTAAAAATATATCCTGGCAGACGATATTAAGTGCAGCTTTAATAGTGGCAGACATCTTAGAAGTTAAAAATTTAGGTATAGTAAATCCCAGCGAGGGCGAGCGTGTGAGAGATAAGCGCGCGAGAGCATAACGAACAGAGATAGCGATAGGATGGATACTGACTACTGAGATCTTTCAAACCATTTGATTCTATACTTCTCAGTTCTCATTCACATAGTTCCATCCACTTCAATCAGACGGATTGTAGAAAGTCAGACATTTTTCGGTGACATTCGGCCAAATTGCGATGAACTAAACCATGAGGACCATACACAAGTCATACATCCGGTAAATGCGTGGGAACCCGGTAACGCGTTACCCTGCGCGTTACAGACATCAACACCCAAATTCACGAACATCTCTCGAAGATTTATGAATTTCTGTATGTTATTGGAAAAGAGACTTACTTCCATCTATACCTTGATGGTAGCGTCAATTTTACATTTCCCAAAGCAATAACAGCAATGTCCATATCGGAAGCGCTAATAATGATTTCGCTACTTGTTGGTAGTTTACCAAGGTGGTAAATTATTCGAGAATCTGCCTCTTAGTGGCTGCAGCACAATTCAGTTCAGTTCATCAAATCATCTTCCCTTGCTACAAATTTATAGCACTTATCTTCATATGTGGCAAACACAACTTTCCTTCCAAGTAAAGCACAGCAGGTCTTTTTTGCCTATGAACGGTATAAGTAATCTATAAAAGAGGCTTTGAGCTATCATTGCGAAGTGGTTTTATGAAATTTGCAGGCTGCTTCTGAGTGGAAACAGCAATTGAGTAGGATTGTAATCTTTCCTGATTTTGATCCCAACGATCATGTTCTGCATCCTTCATGGAAGGGGTAACTATCTGTCAAAAGTAAGATGAACTTCTCTCGCTGACACAGCACAAATCTTGCCGAGGATGTGTTCAGAAAATCGCTCAAAGGTTTACCGGAGATCTTTTAAAAGATGCAAAAAAAATAATCCATCGATTAAAACAACATCTACAACTGGCGATGGACTAGGAGTACTTGCAGAAATCATACTTCCGAAAAAGTTTCAGCAAAACAAACTTGTCGATTTTATTCATCGATCCATCAATGTTGCATAGAGACAACGAAACTGGAGTCAGAAGATAGTTTAGAACGAGCTGAAGGTCTATCTTCTTTTCTCTTCAGGTTTTCTGTTTCTCAGTCTGAGAAGAATTCAAGAAATACCGACAATCTTATCGCGAAATAAACAATTTATTATTTTCCCTAATTTAATTCGTTTGGTAACTCCAAGCGGTGCGTAAATCTATAGCTATCTCTGTTCGTTGTGCTCTCGTGCGCTTATCTCTCACACACTCGCACTCGCTGGGATTTACTGTACCTAATTTTTTTAACTTCTAAGATGTCTGCCACTATTAAAGCTACACTTAATATCGTCTACCAGGATATATTTTAAAGTAGTGACAAAAAGAGTAATTTTTTATGTATAATTTTTATACGGTCCTCATGGTTTAGTTCAGGGGTGTTTTTCCCTACATTGGAGGGCGTCTTTCGCTACCAACGCTGCACTTGAAATCGTCTGCCATAGCATATTTGAAAACTATGGAAAAAATGGGATTTCTTGATACAAATCTTTTCCGTGACCCTTATAGTTTGGTAATTTAGTTGATCACCTAAAGAAGTCACCTATTCAGCGCCGCCCTAAGTTAATGCTGCCACTTACGACTGGCAGACGAGTGATTTTATTAATAGTTTTCAACGTACTTTCAGCCTGTATTTTCGAATATTTTGTCGCTTATGGTTTAGTTACTATGTACGCTGCCTCCCGGTCTATAAGATAAAAAAAAGTTCGTGTTACTACATTTTTAATTTACTGCTAGATTTGCCCCGACGACTTCGTACCCTAGATATTGACAGATATATGATAACGGAAACCGACCGTACAAAACATAAAAATGTAAACACCTTGGGACAGTACGACGCAAGTGACTTGCCGCATGTATCGATCGATAGCAAAACATCAGAGTGCGACATCAACGAAAAAAGAAGTTAAAAAAATCTTATAATCGGCATCGGAACCCTTTAAAAATTACAGAAAGGTCCGTAAAGGATATAGAAATTCCGAGAAGAACTAATTAAAATCTAAAGCTCTGGAAAGCACTGCGAACATTCTAGAAGATCTTTTTTTTTTTAATTTTTTTAATTTTATCGCTCTCTTGTTCTGAGCCCTCAACAGGCATGCGCCCAATTACAGAGTGACCCGCATAATGCTATTTAGAGGTGCCTCTGCAGAAGGTCTTAAGTTGGTCTATACTATTCCGGTATTTACCTTACGAATTAGGAAAACTGCAGGAAAAACCTAATTCGGAGAGCCGGTAGAATGCTCGCATGTTAAAACAATTTCCGAAATCAAAAACCTAAGTAATTAGATTTTCATGGAAACCAAAACAATTCTTTCCAATTAGAAGGCATTTCAATTTTGTTAGGTTAATCAGATAGAGAAAGCGATTTATAGGAACCCAGAAGAAAAAATTGAGGTAAATCATTGATTAATGACTTTTTCGGTCAGGCAATACATAATTTGTAATGTGCCAACATATTTATACTTACTAAAAAACCTTTTTTCCAATATTCCATAGTAAGTGACGATTTACGAAACTAGCAAAGTAGATTAAAACTGTCTTGGTTACCATTTCGGTTGACTTGACACTAAGACTACCTACCTATATAGATTAAATTAAAAAAAAATATGTTTAATTGCATCGATGAGACAACATTACGAATTCTTTTATCAGGTAGACACTTCAAAATATTGGATGGAACGTTGTATGGCATACGTGAGTAAGGCTCTAAAATAATCTACTGATACAATAAATTACTAAAAATCAGAGTTTATTTATTTTACATAAGATCGCTTAATCGCTCCCTCAACATTTAAAAACAATGTGTAGGTAACTGTTAATTACTAAGTAATAAATAAACATGTTTTGACGCAACCCTGCAAGGAATGTTACCGAAATTGAAATGGTTAAATAGGTTATTAATGTTCTTATCTTATCCCAACTGCTTTGAGACGTAAGGAACTGTATAAATCCGCCATATGAAAATAAGTGCTTTTTTGTATTAACTATGCATTACAAATTTGGCAAATTAAAATCTGTAACTTAGGAGAATTGAATTAAAAGACGGCGGACGGTTTACTATTGTGACATATTGGAACAAGAGTTATTATTTTTTTGGTCAAATGAATCACATTTCCTAATTTTAGACGCGTCAATTTTGATAAATATGCCATGAAGCGAGGTTACATATGCGTAAATTCCCTAGCACGTAAATCGAAGATTTTGCTGCCCGCTTTCGCAAAAAGGTGTGCGGATAAATTACAACTAACGGCATCCCTTCCACTTAAAAACTGAAGTCAAACGAATTAATAAGTAAATGGAATGTTGATTGCCTATGTGACAGGTATGAGGCATTCGAGGGACATTTAATAAGTCAGAAACTGTACCTGCACATACGACACTACACCAAACCAACATGTTTCTAGAGCAGCATCCGCATCTCAAGGGATCAGAAACGAGATTGCAGCTCATAACTATTATTTCCCCCGACAGTTTGAAATTGATTGATTGATTTCCAGACTACTAATAGAGTATTAATGATACACAGTGAAGCGTAGCCGAGAAAGTAGATGACAATAAATTGCCACGAATAAAAGAATCGGCCCGATCATCAATCATGATCCTCTTATATCTAGTTACAAAAGGTAAACATCTACAGATTTGATTAATCTAATGGAATTGGGTGCTTTTAAAACTTTTATATGGGAAAACAGAATACAGGGCGTAAAAGACTAATTAAATCTTCAAGATTTCCTAATGTTAATCAAATTCTACAGTACAATCGCGCTCTTACTAATGGCGTTCGCGGCAGCTTTTTAGCGTATACCCATTTCATATCCTTTGATCTTAAGCTTCCAATTGGCATACACCGACAACTAAATAATGACTCTTATAAATAACCCCTAATTACGAATATTAATAGCGTACTTTACAGGGTCCGTCAAGGCTCAAGAAATCAGTAATTTTCCCAAAGGGTGATGCAAATCCTTTGAGCAGAACAAGGAATTTTCTGTGTGAATTATTAAAAGTACTAGATGATGGGTTGCAGAAAATGTATCGGCTTATGAAAAGTATAAACTTATCTTTAACGGACAATGGAAGGTTAATGACAAATTGCTATCCAGATTTTGATCAATAATAATAGCCACGTGGAATAAATGATATTTTCGAATTCAAACTAGCATGTTATTTGGAGTTCGAAAATATTTAGGGACTTCGAGTGCTAAAAATTTGTAGAACTGTTACGATTAACACTGCTAAACGTTTTTTTTTTGTGATATTTGACGTCTACGCTGTATTTTTATATAACTTTGTCTAAACAATGATGTACAAATATAATTAACCCCACCTTATTGAAAGTCTACCAGCGGTAAATATGTTTTCCCTGTTAAAACAAGTAATTAGAATGCAAGTTTTATAATTATAATAAACTACTTAGTGTTTAACTACGCTTTTACTAGTAAGTGCACCTTGCAAGGTATTTTCGTTTTATGTTTTGTATTGTACCCTTCTGAAGTTTTCATGCTATATACGTATGTTAGGGATGATAAAGGCAATTGAAAGTTTTATAAATGTGAAGCAAGGTAATTTAAATATTTTGCGTTTTCTTATAAAAAGATTTCATTCTATCTATATTCTACAAACGCCGGAAATAAAATTTCAAGGTTGACTCGCAATTTGCATAAATGCATCGTGGCAATATAAATTTTCAATTTTCCTCTTTTCAATATACTCGAAACGTAAAGTGACAGTGGGGTCGCGATGCAATTTGACGTAATAGAACAATCTGCCGAATAGACATTTGTATCCTAGGGCAAAGCAGCTGTCGTATACTTGCGTCCTACGCTTTTATCCCACCATTTGAAAAGTTTAAATTAGCTCAAAGCATTATTAATTTATTTTAATTATCTTGGGGGAAGGTATGCACCTTTTTCTTATTCGACCGAGGAATTTAATGAGACCAACGTAAAGTTATCATTGCGCAGGCTCACCCTATTTAGAGCTTCTGCAGAAAGTCATATGTGTCGCGTCTGTGAGAGATCAAACAAAATTCGGTTTTACATTATGTCTCTCATACTGTTGGTAAATATTCTCTTCTTGGTATGCAAACATTTAAACCTCCCCATTTATCAATTTCACCCTGCCTGAAGTATTTAACAGGGCATATTTATTAACCAAACATAGAAATCAATCACTAAGTATTTAAGCTGATTCTAACGGGACATACTACTCTATCATGACATGATTTATCGTTATTTGTGTTGCCGTTTAAAAAAGTTGCAATTACCCGAAGCTGATATAATTCTCCTTTTTGATCGGGTATTGAAATTTAAAATATACTCGAATGCAAGGAATACATAAAATATAATCAAAGCTTACAAACTCACAAAGTAACGCATTTTTTCCCGTCTAACTATTTTTCATTTAGAAAACTTTCCTATTTATTCAGTATTTTCTGAAAATATTCACAGTAGTCATCAAAAATGCGATCAGGCACCTACTCCCCCCACCCCCTCACAGGCAATCATACATAATTTACTCTTTAAACTGCTGCTAATCGTTATGGCTGGCTGGCTGTTCGGCCAAGATCTCAGCAATTACAATAGCCAAAAACTTCAAATTTTCAAACTTTAAATGTACAGGCTCTAAGTCTACTTACTCGTGAGAGCGATAATTTAAGAAAATTAATAACTTCGATATGATTTTCGGAGGTGCTATAATTTTACCGTTAGATAGCGCTACCAGTATAACTATTTAATTTTGAACTTTGCTAATGAAATACTGATCTGCATTACCAAAAATGCGCTTTCATCATGCATATGCTGATTTACAACGTGTTTTATTTTTGTGGAAATGCGATAAAAAAGACAGAACAAATCTGGAAATTCTACTGCTTACTTCCCAAGCAGAATTAGAATGGAGGTGCTATTGCCATATTTACTATATTTGCTAATCCAAATATTTTAGATATTTGTTTGCTTCCGTTTGCTCTTACTATTCTCTTTGAACTAAAGGAGTTCTGCATTACGTCCGTTTATAATGGCACATAGTTCTTGCTAAATGGATCTTCAGCTTATATTACCATTAAGAGTTTCCAGAAAAAAAATCCTTTAGAAATTACTTACACTTTCAATGTAATAATACCCTTGCCTAATCAGACATCGCGTGAAAATTAACATGAAAGCACTAAATTATAGAGGCGGAGTAGTGGGAGAACTGAAAGATGATCGCTCTGATAACGTGTATTGTTGAAATAATTACACACATTTTAGTTAATAATCAAATGTATTCTACACCGAATAAAGCAGGCTACCATGAAATTTATTTACGTTCAAACCTTTGTTTCTATTCGACCGAATGTATGCACAACCTCCAAGCATCCAACAATTACTGCATTGTTATGTTTCACGTTGATCAAAATAATTCTGAATAAAACACATAATTACATTTGTATTGGGAGAGTTGATGTTAAGTGTGCCGTGCAATTTTTATCCGCCAGATATTGTTGTGCAAATGTAAATGCAAAAATCTTCTGTTATGTCTGTCATCACGTTATCGTAAATGAAAGACATTAGTTTCCAGAAGAGCGTAGTAACTTTAGAGTCAAGCGTACTCAAAAGCTGCATTTTTATTTTGTCTATTTACTAAGATGTAAATTTTTCAACGTTTTCGGTCTGACGATTTTTCAACTATTGTGTTTATGTAAATCTAAATCTATTTTTGTTACCATTTTTAGGAAAAGTGGAAATTCACATACATTCTTTGAGCAGTAAATTGATTTTTGTCTAGATTTCGTTTTATCTTAATGAAATAGTGTCGTTCATGAAAGACGCCACTGGAAATGTTTTACCGCGAATCTTAGCAATTCAAATTGTACAAGAGAGAGAACTGGCTTGGTTTTCCCTTCAAACAAGAAAGAGAGCGGACGGCGAAGGAAAATTTTCGTCGACGCAACTAAAAAGATAGCGGCGGTGGTGGTGGTTTGGTTAAGTTATGTGTAATTCTTTTTGTTTATTGTAATGATTTGCACCTGACTATGAAACACAGTCCTAGGACTGCCTTCGCTTGGCCCGGATGAAAAATATATTTGAAACATGGCGACGGTAAATGTGTACAATTTTGCTATAAGGCTTTTTCGGTATCCTTTATAGTAAATGAATTATGATCCAAGGGGTCTTAGATGCTACACCCAGTATATTAATTTTGATAAACATTCTCAGATTTTTCCAAGGTATTTTAAATAGAGATTCTTAATGTTTTTTTTTTAATTCTTTAGCTTGTTACGAATACATCGGATGATTCGAATTCGTTGGCTTATTCGGATTTTTCTTACTCTTTAACGGCTTTATGAAATTTTCCGGTCATTTTGTGAGTGTACCGCTTGTCCCATGCGTGAGCTCATTCCTGCATGATAGGTACATGATCCCGTTTCGTATCGGGGGACGAGCTGGCTGTCAGACACACTTCCCAAAAGCAGCTCATGCTGAATTGCTTGTGAAATAGTCGAATGACTAAAGAAAAAACCAATCCATTGCTAGTAGCAAATGATCGACGTATGTTATTTTTCTCTTTATGTTAATTTGCGAAAAACATATTATAAATAAAGAACATTGGATCAGTGTCAATAAAAACTCGTACGATTAATTACGAAAGTCGCTCTACAAAAATGCACCGTATACAGCCATGATAGAGTGACAGGAAACATCCCTACAGCAATCAAAATAAACTCTAAAATTTGATGTAAACAACAATATAAAATTTAAATCGACTTTGGTTTTAGAGCGGACTTATCACAAACCATTTACTGTTTTATGGGAGCTAATAAAATTCTCCCAATAATCTTAGCACAAACTGCCCCAACCAAAGATTTAATTTAATTAAACATTTAGGTCATAAAATTCATAATTGAAAGAGGCAATGAATTAAAAGTCCATAAAGATCGTTTTTATAGTAATAAAATGTTTAATTATTTTAAAGAAACTGCAACATTGTCATTTCAAATTCGGTAGTGATTTGAGCAATCGCCCAACTAAAAAAAGGCGAGCCAATATCGTCTCCCTTATTTAAACACAACACTTGAATGCACCGATCATACATCGTTCTGCTATTATTGCATTTGGGGTAGTGTTTGTATCAAAAACAGAAAATAGACGTTCAAAGAAACAAAGTAAAGCAATATTGTTGGCAAACCTTTAAGGAGGACACGAAAACTTGTCCTACAATAACATACCCTAAATATTTTCAATTTGCATGCAAATGTCCGAAGTAAAGGGAAGTTTTTGTACGACGTACACTTAAATGCTTTTCCATTCATTCTTTTAAAAGCAATAATGGAATGTACCATTTGTGCCCATTTTCGTATATAAAGTTTGCCAGCTGACCCAGTTACAATTCAGCGTATATGCTTGGAACATATAAAGAAATGAACAATGTCCGTTTATTAAAAAACTTTGAAATCTTATTATCAATTTAAATTTTCAACTTTCAACTTTGGTGTATTTGCATAAAAGAATGTTTAAAAATCTAATAAAGATCGACATAAATTAACAAAGTTTTATAGTTACCTTAACGTACGTCAACAAGAGAAATATAAATAAAAGTACGAAGTTTACGACTTAAATCATCGACTTTTCAATTTTCCAATAAGTTTTCCAACTAACTTTCGAAGATAAAAGATAATTATCACCTTTAAAGCTTATTATATATTATATGGAATTTCAATAAACGAAGTTCTGTAGGTAAATTAAGATGGCGCACAATGAGGATCGAATGTGCATTAATTAAAAGCTCGCGACGTCGCGTCGCGTCGTTAGTGCAAAAATCAAACTGTAAGTTGCAGGTGTTATTTACAATCTTCTCGTAGATAAACATCAATTAATTGATACCACTACTTCACCAACAAACCTTAAATTTCGATTTATTACAGTTATGAATTATGAGCTAAGTACAGATATTCGTACAACTTTTATGCTTTTCAAGCAGAATTCGAGAACAAACTTTTATCCGTGAGCGTATATTTGGAAATCGCAGATTTATGTGCACATTGTTTATAATCAAATAGAATCACTGAATCCATGAAAAATTACTTAGTCCGTGTTTCAAATCGGGCAAAGATTTAATAATTGGAAATGAATTTGATTGATTATTAATTAAATAGCCACGTGGAATTTGATACCCTAAATATAGATTTGACTTTTTCTGATCTTGAGGAAAATAAGACAAGACACAAGACATTATTAAGCTCTTGTCTCTAGACTTGATTCTTGAAACCTATTTTTGGCATCTGAGAACAAAGTGGTAACATTTTTTATAACCCGTTATCAATCATGTGAGATGATATGTAAATTACAGAAACAGGCACAAAATAAAACGGGTTGGAATGAAAGGTAATGAATACAAATGAAAACAAAAGGATGTTCAACAAATATGTCAATCAAACCTCATTGGCGTTTGGACGTCAAACAAAATCTAGCATTAATAACCGCTAAACACCAACACTCCTTGCGAATTTAAATCTGACAATGACCCTAAAGCGTTTATACAAATAGAGACAACAACAAATTGTGCCGTCGCTATCGATCCACACGAAAACACGTCCCTGACAACTAAACTTAATCAACCCCATTTCTCATCGTTAACCAAAAACAATTTTCTTAGATTTTTACAAATAGAAGAAACAACATAACGAACGCGAATGTTTAACCTACTTTATTCGATGTGGCACGCATCAAATCTAGACGGGGGTTAATTATATTTTTTCGAAGTTCTGCTTGTCGCGGGTCCTTTTGAGATATGAAACGAAGTATGAGAGATATAAAGTTATGTCAAAGGAAAATATGATTGATTTCCTTCTACACTGAATCAATCATTCAACTATTACGAGTAACGGCGGAGTTCGCAAACAATGCAAATGAATTTAAAACCATCGGTATACAAAAGTAGCAACTATTGTCAGACGTAATCCGCCATGATAGATTATCCTTTCTTTCCGTTCATGCAGCCACTTTCTTTTGCCGTACTCAATTGAATTTTTATTCTGGCGCTTTTAACGAAAATATTTGTTAAATGCTATGGTAACGAAGAAGTTACATGAGTGATACACGTTTTTAGAATGGTGTATCACAAATAAATATACAGATAAAACACATTTTGCTACATAAATTACGATTTCAAAAGGATACATTTTGAAAGGAACACTATACAGGGTGGCCATTTGAAAACGAAACAGAGCCTATTTTGGAAACCTCAAAACTTTTACGAAAAAATCCTCGGACCCGCCAATTTTTGATTCAAGGGGGAACCATTTTTTTGTTAGCTTCGCCCCCCTAAGGGCAAAGCCCTAGCGGGGTGACGACCACCCCCAAAATTTTAAATCGAATGGGGGGTCGAGTGATACCTTATTTTGAAGGTATTTTTATGTGGATTATAACCCTTAAGTTTTAAATCGCTACTAATTTGCCTAGCCGATACAGGGGCTAATAAATGTTAAAAACATGTCAACATTTTCTTATGAAAAAAATGCTTGTAAATGAATTAGTTAAATAACAAAAATTAATACAACAGTAAATACAAAAAATGTTGTTCTCCTACATTCTGAACCGTACTTTTTGTTGTTGTTTTTTTTTCTTTTTAATACCTGTAGGTAGGTGACTATGCCAATTCTGCAACGGAAATCTTGGTTATTGTTGAGAGCGTTACTATAGCAACATTTTAAAGTGTAATAGTGCTTGTCAATTGTTGTCAAATAATAGTAGTGACAAATACACACCTGTCGCTATTGGGCTGATTCAAATCCCAGAATATTTCGTGAGGTGCATACACAACGTCCCAAAAAATTGAATGTTTGGGCTGGCATTGTTGGTAACCATATCGTAGGCCCCTTCGTTTTACCTGGCAATCTAACAGGAGAGATGTACTTGAAGTTATTAGAAAATACGATTAATCCTTGCGACAAAGAATAATTGATGAATGTCGTCAAATCACCCCAGAAGTTTTGCAAAATGTACGGGAAAGGTTTGAACAAAACTTGTATTATTGTATGGAAGTCGAAGGCCAACATTTCCAACATTTACTTGATTGATTTTAGCTTTAAGCACTTAAAATAAAACTGATTTAAATCTTAAGAGTTATAATCTACATAAAAATACCTTCAAAATAAGGTATCACTCGACCCCCCATTCGATTTAAAATTTTGAGGGCACTTGTCACCCCCGCTACCACTTTGCCCCCAGGGGGGCGAAACTAGCAAAAAAATGGTTCCCCCTTGGATCAAAAATTGACGGGTCCGAGGATTTTTTCATAAATGTTTTGAGGTCCCCAAAATAGGCTCTGTTTCGTTTTCAAATGGCCACCCTGTATATTGGAATCAGCAGAGAAAATGATGGTTATTCCCAAAGGTATCAAAAGTTAAAAGTTACAAATCAATAAAAGAAATCCCTTCATCAAATTTTGTTTAATTTCAATATTAAGCACACACTCAAAATAAGGAGTTGACAACATTTCTACGTTTCCCTCTTCCCGCCCCTTTGAGATAACTATTTCCGAAACGGATGAGGGCAAAAACAAAGTTGTAATATAAGAAACTGGAGCAAATGAAGCTCAACGCAAAAGCTTATTTTCAAAGCTACATGGATATACAGGGTGTTTCAAATGCGTGGGATCTTCCTCTCATTGAGAGACACAGAGTAGATTAAATGGGGGTAAAATTTCCCCCTTTTGTGACTAAAAACGAATAAAAAAAATTTCAAAAATGTAATAGCTGAGATATCACTGGAAAACTAAACATGTCAATTTTTCCTAGTTAAACGGCCGGATTTCATATAAAGTTAGCCGTTGGTCAAGTAATCATTTTGGCTAAATAATTGAAATTTTGATTTCGAAAGGTAAAGCAGTTCAACCCCTCTTATACAAACCCGTTGCTGAGCTGACGTCCGAGGTGAATTTGTTGGGAGGAGCGATCCTTTGGAGGTCGATTTGAATCTGTAGATTTGGCATTTTGCATTAATGTTTCACTTGTCATATTTTTGCCACAATTTTCTTCGCCGCTATCTTCGTATAAACACAAAATGTTACGTTTCTGCTCAACATACGAGAATTTTACAATTAGAGAGAAAGAAATTTTGAAAACAACTTTCAGACTTGGAACTTTTTCTGCGCACGACTTGCACGTAATGAAAAGTGGTGAAATACGTGAGCTGCTTTGAAATCAATTATCCTTTTATTTTCCGAAGCACATCAATTACCCACTTATAAATATTTATTTTCCTTACCGCCTTTGGGTCAAAATATATTAAAGAAGACCGAATGTTTTATTTTTAACTCCAGCCATCTCAATTACTTTCCAGCACCTTATAAATTAAAAGTGTCGGGCTCGTCGTTGATCTTTGATAGATAATTGATGCTCTCCAATTGGGGCGTTGACTGTGCGCGATGTTATATACATATTCCATTACTTGATTAATTACGGCGCAGATACCAAGAAGACACCCGCTTGTTTTGTTGCTATTAATATCTGCCAACGACCCTCGCGCTAAACCAATTATGGGAATGATCACAAATGCGCCCCAAATGATAAATCTTTTATACATAATCACCGACTGAATACCTTCGCTACTATAATACGTTATATAACGTTATTTAATCAATGTGACTTCTAAAGTATCATAAATTTAAGTTCAACCCTTCAACTTTCGCTTCAAACAATGTGTACTGTTTCCAAGCGTATTTCGCACGTTTTCGTTCCGCTACCCTTAGAATTAATTTAAGGTTGTGGGTTAATTTAATATTAGTATCATCAATTTTCTCTACTTTATTAGATTAGCCTTAGAAATTAATTTTCGAGTCGATTTTAACTTAAAATCGAAACTTACAACTACGAAAACGCATCGCGCCGGTGAGCAATATTTGCTTTCTCTCCGAAGAGTTTTCCATTAGATGTAATTGCCTTCTTATAAGAAATTACTTGCATCTCTGAGCCGAACGAAGTGCTTTTATAAAACGTCTCGAATTTTCGTTGTAAAAATATTTTTATAGCATATTTGCAGTGCAGGGGCGAAATTAAGTATTTTCACGTCAAACGTTATTACCTATCTTAATCATTTTAAGTCATTATCAAATTTTTGTAATTGAATTTCCTTTTACTTAGTGCCTTTGTTAGAACGTTATTCACTGCTACAGTTTAAATGAAGGTAAGGTAGGTTTTCTCTCAATTTTCAAGTTAAAAATGTTTACTTAATTTGAGCAAAATAAGGCTAACGGTATAAAATTTACTGCGGTGCACCTACTCTGAAAACTGTTTTTATGGCTTTTTTTTGTTGAAAATGATTCCTACTTTTTTATGGTGAAATTCCAACTACAAGCTAATATGGAAAACTACACAGTTTAGGCATAGTGTAAATACTCGTAGGTTACAATGTTTGTTGACATAGGTTACTCAATCACGGTATAAGAAATGGAGTGGCCTAACCCCCACTACAGTTATGTCTTTGCACGATAAAACTTTACTCATATGGGATTTACTTTATATGACAGCTTATGTGTTTTCATTATGCAAATGATAATATTGCTGTGACCACGCATAATTTTAGTTTACGTAATTATTTTATGTTTATCAAAAAGGCAGATTATCCTATGCATGGTTCGTCTTTTATTTTAATTTCGACCCTTATTAGGCAGAAACAAACAACAATTAACAAGAGAGCGTCTGAATTTATCATTTAAGGTGTTTGCGATTCCTTTTATATTTTGTCACGTGTGTTTACGAACCCAGTAAGTTAGAGTCTTGTGTAATTTGGGCATGCTGAGGGTAAATTGTTTTAATTAGATGTGTTGCAGCAAAAGGCGTTTAGTGTCATTGGAAGCGCGCTAAATTATCAAGATGTTTAAGCCAGGTGATTTTTAGAGTGACAGGGAACCGAGCAATTAAGTAACGAACTTTTAATTTTGAGCGTTATCATACGAGTTCCAGGGCTGGTTGGGAAAAAGTATGGCACGTAATACGGTTGTAATTTGTTATATTACAACCGAGATTACAACCTTATGACTTTATATACTATTATTTTATAGTAGATGTTAAATTGGGTTTGAATGATTCTTTTAACCGCAACAGTAGATAAAGTGATCATTTCTACGGCAAGTAAAACAAATCATTGTGCATTCCAATGACATCTGTCATTATTATTAAAAGTGGGACCCGGAGCACGACATAAAATGAAGTTCGGAACATAACACAATATTTTCTCCATGAAGACGACGGGAGAACCTTAACTTACTATGTTCTCTAAATGAATTTTTACAGAATTTTTCTGAACTCATATAAATGCCTAAAAATAAATCCTAAATTACTAGGTATTGGGATTTACGTTGAGGGCATCACCCTTTTTAATTAATAAAAGAAAATTTGTAAGGATTTTTTATTGCTATCGCACACCCTTTTTTAGGAAATAAAATTTTATGGATGTTTCTAATCAAAGCAAGTGGCTATTTCAGTCACTTGTCCCCGATACACTTATAGACCCAATACTGCGATTTTCCCGACAATAAGTAATAAAAATATTCATAAATGTTCAATTGGTTGGACTCTCCACACATGAAATTCAAAAGATACAGTACTATCAGAGCAATATGAGGGAAATGAAGTATTTCGTTAATAATCTGGTCGTAAGTTTTTTGTTATGTAATAATTAAAGGCACTTTGATTGGCATTGATAATCCAACAAATATAATGTGTCTTTCGTGTATCGTTTATCCTAATGAAATTTTCGTTATATTTACATCTGAAATTGGAGACTTTAAAACTAAACATATTCAACTCCGTTTACGTTCCTACACAATTTTCAAAGTGCAAAATTCGTTACCACATCAAACGCGAACGTATAAACCTAACTTAATTTTCTTTTACGTGCGGTACAAAAGCGTTTTCGTATAAAGGAAACAAAAGTGGGGTGTGTAATTAAGACAGCAACTTCAACTCGCCTGCATCTTGCGAAAATAATCTAACCAAATGCAATAAAAAGGTCAAGTGTCAAAATGCAACGTATCCAATAAAGTGCCACCCCTTCACGTAACAGCGACACGTTGCACAAAGAAGAAAATTTAATTTTGCAAATATAAAAGTTTCGAGACAGTACGTGTTTATGTACCTAGAGGTATAATTTTCACTCACTTTATGCCAGTGGCAGTCTTCTAATTAAGCAGTGACAAACTTAGTTGGTAAAGAACGAATTTCAATTAAAGATAAGATAAAGCTTTCAAATGAAACAAGGATTAGAGAAAGCGTCTAATTCATGAACCCCAATGGCGAGCAAGAGTTAATTTCACTGTGTAGATGGGGCAGCAATACGAATTCTGCTAATTACTAGTAGTATCTGCCGAGCGGTTGGGGACGATAAACTCCTCATTAGTGAAAGACGCGAGGAGTCTTCTAGTTTTTGGCATATTTTACAGGGGGGTTTGCACGGAGAGGAAATTAATGTACAAGCAAAATTCGGCTTTTTAATTTCCTGATTACAAACATGAATCTGCGCTATGGATAATAAAGTTCCCGTTCCATGTAGTTACGTAACTAAACTGAAAAGATCCCCGTGAACGAGGGTTGCTGGATTATCATTAATAAAAAGGGATTCAAAGGGCGCGCGACCATGTGTAAGTGCATCTAGAACTGCAAAGGACTTAACAAAGATAAATTAAATAAACAGCGGAGTTCAACGTTAGACAAAACAACTTAAGCCCTTTGGTAAATAAAATGCTTCCATTTCGAAAAGTGCAATTAACGTTGCTCGTGAATGTGGATGAATTGCTTTCTTTTTGAAAAAATATATAGAAAGAGTATAATGAAAAAAATTCTTTGGTGATTAAATGCATGTTTGCCTTTACTTTTAATTTCCAAGAAGTCTCTGACATACTTTTTTCTAAAGAGAAAATTATTTGGCGAGTGAATAAAATCGAGCAAACAGATGGGAAAGATACGTAACGTATAATTAGAGATTTTCTAATTTCACTAGCGTATAAATTCCGTTAGCCGTATATCATTTTACAACACTGTTGGGGGTTACAGCTATTCACCTAGAATGAAAGAGGTTGAATTCATTTCTAACTTAGATAACATACCCTACAATTGTGTTCAAAGCATTAATTTAAGCTTTTGCACACCTCCATTTTATTTGAATTTTCTTTTCTGTTATTATTTCCGTTCTTCCTTTTTGTGCTCGCAGAAAAATTTATTTCAGTTTTCATTTTTATGATGAACTTCGTACATAAATCTCGAAATTTAGTACCTGCGCTTATTTTATAAATTACATAAAACTTCCCGGCGAAAAAACTACATTTACGCGTTATTTCTTGCGGTGTGCTACCTTTGTATATTGAAATGATTAGTCCTAATACTGTTTCCCTTCGTATCTTATGAGAATTCTTTGTAAATACTACATGATATTCTTTTAATATCCAAATGTCGCTTCGAAAAAATTGTCTTATTATGCGTACCATTGGCATTTTGCTCTTCTACTTACGTACATACTTTCATATCAGTTCTTGATTCGCCCCGAAAGCTCCTTATCTATGTTTCTATACTTGACGCTTTTCCATCATTTATAAGCTCAAAAATCCCATGCACGCTTCTATTCCCTTGATGAGACTTTTTCCTATAGTAAATCATCTTCCCTTTTTCCAGAAGTGTTTGATGTAATTGTATTTTCGTGATTATCAACCTGCTTTTAAATGTTTTTCTCTATACCTTTACAACAACTGCACTCATTAATAATCCCTATACTTTCCTGTAATTTCCCATCCATTCTTTTGATGCCCCGTTTAGACGTGCTTATCATGTATCCTTATACAAAGGTCACAACATTGACTCTTTTTTTTATTAAATCTAGAACACACTGTTTAGTATTTAGGTTCTAAAATATTTTGAAGGTGGTTTATAGCGTTATAAACAAGATTTATGTGCATGTGTTTACGTGTGGAATTTTGACAGGGCATTTGGTGTCAAATTTATACACTTCTAGGGCATACAATTTCGCATAAGATACTTCTACGAATCTTTTTTTCCTGTAAGAATGTGCAAATTCCATGTAGTGCTTTAATCTCTACCGTGTCTACTGGCTATTTATATTTTTGTCGAAATCCTTTAGCCCTAGGAAGCGAATCCGTTTCAAAGAGAATACAATTTTCCATCGGGTCTAGGAACGTGTATTGATTTGTTTCTATAATTTTCATCGGCATTTGGACTGCACATTACTACGACTGTCATTTCTCCGTCTTCGTACCTCTAACTTCAGTTTTTTGCTGAAGTGAATTCTTAATGTACGTATTGTTATGTAAACTATGTCTTGCAGACGGTTTTATTCCAATCAGCATCTATAGTCACGATAGATCACCCTGTATAATGCAAATTTCATTTTTTAAGATTAAATGTGGTTGTGGATTTGATTGAACACAATAATTTCGATCATAGTATGTGAATTCGACGTCAATGACATTTTGTATTTCAATTATTAAGGGTTAAATTTTGATTTATTGTTAATTAAAGATTAGCGACATCTGGAAGTAATTATTGCGTTGTGTATTTAAATCCGATCTTGCGATGATGAGTTCATTATCGCTCTAAAAGCTAGTACCTAATTATTTTGTAGATAAGCAGATGTGTTCACCCAAGACTGATATTTATCGAAGGCGCATTCCATTGTACGAGTGGGAGTGCCGGCAGTTTTTCTTTGGAAGTTGGCAAAAAAAGCAAATTTGATTGGTGAACGTTGAAAAATTATAAAAAAAAGTAGGATCAAAAGTGTAGAAGGAGACGTTAAATGGGACTTTTTGGTTAGGATTTTTGATTAAGCTTTTGTTTGGCAAAGACAGTCTTGGTGTTGGTAAACTTCTTCCAGAAGAAAGTCTATTTGATGCTCAAGCGTTGTGTCACGTGTACGGAGAAATAATAATAATAATATCCCTTTATTTTAAATTCAAACCGCCTTCATAAATATAAAAATAAAAAGAGATTGAAATTAAATGTCATGTTCTAAGCTAAAACTAAAAATTAAATTTAACGGAAAAAAAATACATTACTTGTATTAAATCAACTTAACCCACAAAATTAAATAATTTCTGATAGTCGACGAGATACAAGATGTGCACGCTAAATGATAACTTGTTGCATGCACATCATGCTAATCGTAGACACCCCCCTTAAAATTTATGTTTAAAAAATAAAATAATAATAAAATAATCTTTCTTTAATTTATTTTAATTAAAAAATGTTTTCCACTGACACTGTTTGGACCAGATTTTTAATTTTACTTTTAAAAGATTCGTATGAATAAGTTACCAAGTGATTGCCGTAATATTCTTGTATCTTATTAAAAACTTTATAAGCATTGAATAAAAAATTTCTTTGTCCAATCTTTTTCTTTGTAAGCGGTACATTACACTTATTGGATATCTTCCATCTGGTAGAGTAATTATGTATGGGCAATTCCAGTTCGCTGTTCAGGTGATTTTTATATAAATATCGAGCAATGGCAATAAAGTATAACTGCTTTACGCCGAATAACTGCATTTCATAAAAACTTTGATGATTATTTTTTGGACCACTATAATCTGGTTAATGTAAGACGTCGATGCTCCCCCCCCCCCCATGTTAGTATACCGTAACATAGTAGAGCTTGGACGTATCCGAAATAAATTTTCTTTAGAGAATGCAAGTGCAAGTATAATTTTATAGTGTTAAATAGGTAAGTGAGTTTTCTAAGTTTGAGTGTTCTGTCTGTTTTGTATGAGCAGTAATTGCAAGTGGGACATTTCTATAAGGTTCTCAAGTACCCGATGAAGTGAAGTTAGCCACCACCAAAAAGTCACTTTATACATTTGTAATCCCAACAAATCCAGTTCGTTTAAGTCAAGAATTAATTTTCACTTTTTTCGTGGCTGAAATAAAAAATTTTCTTGGGTCGCTGTCCCTCATCTTTTGATAGCGAAGTTTGTTTAGTGAATAAAGTTAGTTGTTTTAATGTACGTATTATGCAAGTATTCACCAAAAGAAGATTTTGCTTTCCACCATTCGAGGAACTACAAATTTAATCATTAAATTCAGCTTCCAGCAATGTTTTTAGTTCTTTGTGCGCGAGAATATCGCAGTTAACGACAAGATTGTTGGGTTATTAAAACTGTAGGTAACTAAGATTTCTGTAATTAATTGACTATTGATCGCTTGCACGCGTCTTATCTGTAAACCGGCCCTGAGAGCCTCTCTTTTTTTAGTTTCAATTTATGTATAGCTCGAACAAATGTTAACAATGAACAATTTTGTCTTTAATCGAACCGTAAATTTTACGACTCAAGATTGGAGCCCTCATGTTAAATTTGATATTAATTACCAGTTCTAGGTGTTGTTGAAAATTTGTTTAAATAATTATTTGGAATTGTTGAAGGTGATCAAGGCTGCTGAGATTCCTAAATTAATAAAATTAAGTCTATATCAAGATTTTTTATTGTAGGGGAGACCGGACGTATCTTGAAAAATTTACAGTCAAAAAACCAGTTTGAGAGCAGTCCTCAATCAGTTCAAAAATGGAGAGAGAACAGTCGAATGACCAACTTAAACGCATTATCAAACAAGAATAGAATCATGAACGATCCACTTACATAATCACTATAATCAGTATGGTGGGACAAACTTTAACACGTATATTCCTTTTAAGTCATCTCTCTTCATTCTCTTTTCCTCCTATTACTTCGTTGGTGTCTGACACTAATTTTGCGTACCCTCTGCCGATAGGAGGAATACACTTTCCTACAATTCGATTTTATCTACGTTTTTTTTGTATGTAACTATTTGGAAATTTGGAATTTGTAAATTGAGTTGTTTTGTGATTTTAGCTGATTGCAGATTATTGGCAGAAAGCGCCCTTCTGATCTCGGTAAGCTTACCGCTACGACTCAAAGGTAATATTTTTATTTCGTCGTTACTCCGTCAGCTTAACGTTTAATTTCATCTTGCATATCGATACAACCAAATTGTAATTAATAATACATTTTTTCCGATGGTCATTCAAAAAATTTTTAAGTCCATTATGCCTGCAGGAGTACATTATTTTCTGACTACGAGTTTATCCCTTTTAGTAAATTACCTTTGAATTTAAATTTAGATTTTGGGTAAGACTCCTATATTTCAACTTCTATTTGCTTGGAAACCATTTGTCATATTTTATAGTTTTGAATTAAATTACCATCGATTTCAGTTATTTTTCGACTACCTACAGTTATTATTTATGTTTCAGCCAATCAAATTTCTCAGACTCAGTCATCAAAGTTTCAAGACAAGGTGTAAACACTGAAAACCCTGCTGAAAACTTATCATGCTGATAGCAAGGAGTAGAATATGTAAAATTAAAACGGCGATAAACGTATACTTTTATAATCTTAAGTAGTTAGTCCTATTTATTTTTATAATCCATCGCATGTAACTGGCGAGATGAGGAATTTTTCTGTTCATGTAGTTGAAAATAACAAAAAGACACATTACTTGGGATAATAGGGATATTGTACAATTGCACCCCGAGTAAACTTTATGAATATCTAAGATTTTTCTTTATGGAATTTAGTTGACAACACCATTAAAGCAAAGCACCCTTCCGTGAAACGAGTCACATTATCATTACGCCCGCGATACGTTATAAAAATTGCGGGCATCCATCCAAAGAACTTTCTTTACCGCTTCGTCGTTTAAAATATTTTAAAGTTGGCTATTATGGGCAAAAAAATTAGAGGTTTAACACAATACGCATTTTTAAGGGCCCATTTACCGCTCGATTTAGAATTGGAAGCATTCAACTACTCAAATGTTACTTGAGAAACAAATGTTATACACCTTCCACTTCTGCTTTATTTCCTCAAACGATTTTACATACCTTATTCTAATCAAAAAGCATTCTTCCTTTATATTGTTTGGAGTTTTCCATTCAATATCTATAAAACTGAAAAGTTGTAATGTAAGCGTCGCGAAGACAATTTCTTGTCAGTTTCAGAAACAAACTATGGTTACGCGTAGTCCTGACACTCGGTTGAAAAGAAATAATGCATTCAGCCGAGCAGCAAACTTTTCCATTTTAGATATTCTTAAAACAATGGATAAGACGTCTCCTCTGGATCGTATATACGGCACGCAAGATATTTCAGGAGAGACTGTCATGATTTTATAGCAGAGAAAAGAAAGAAAGGTCTGTCACTTGCAAGGTCCTATTAAACAATACGGCTGACGAAAACGAACAGAAAAAATACATATCATTTTGTATAATTCTCTTAAACCGGAAATTTACAATCCCCTTAGGCAAAGTAACAAACTGTTCTCGAAGGAATAAAAAGTTCTCAATTCGAAACAGGAAAATTAATTCCAAGTTCTGCTAAATTCTTTCGAGGGGCTACATTATCTGATTAGAGAAAAGTAGAAGTTAAATATATTCAGTTACAAAAAGTCAATAATTAGAATCAAGATCAAAAGAAAATGCATTTGCTAGCGAGAAATTAAGGAGAGTCGAGTATTTACAAAAAGAACACCTTTCAAGCAGCCCAAGCTCTTTAATCTCGTAATAGCGACGAGTTCGCCTCTTGCAAACTAAAACAATAAAATGTTCAGGCAAACTATGAGAATATCCACAATTTTGTTCATACAACTAAATATAATCACATAAAATACTTAATTCTAGACTGATTTAATTAACAGTTGAAATTAACATCAAACGGCGTGGGCATTACATGTAAACCCCCTGTATTCACTTTTAAGTGTATCCACACACACATGAAGCAGATGCTGTTAATGGTTATACCAACTCACAATTTGTGTTCGTAATACAAATTCAATTACGATAATAATAAATCAGACGCACAAAGTACAAAAGGATTCAGTTTCGCTGTAATATTTTTTCCAGTTTTAATATAACGCGGTATACTTTAATTCAAACTTATTTGTGTGTGTCCTTTTATTACGTATTTAAATCAAAATGTCCCGTTCCTACTTTTTAATTATTGATAGCCCACACATTACATTACAATTATAACAAGATTGTATAGTGGTTTTTGCAGTAAGGATTTAGCGATGTGAATGTTTAACTGAAGAACCAGTGCTGCCAATAATTTCTTGTACGTCAGCTATTGCTTTCAGTTATTTTTCCATTCCCTCCACTAACATGTAACAGGACAGATATGGTTCACGAAGTCTTTGAGTGGTCGTAGTTTAGACATAGTAAAGTTCGAGGAAAATAATTATTCATGAAAATGTATCGTTTTTATCGTGATACTTATTTTGCTGTACATCAAGATTTGAGAAAGAACCTCCACTTTTAATTAGAAATATTCAGGCTTACGTGGCGGTTTTCCAACGCCAGGAATAATTACGAAACTATTGCTAAACTGCAAAATCAGCTGAAAGTAAGTATTCGAGGGTAAGGGAACACAATACGTCCTGTTTTACATAATAGAAGGAAAATGAAGCCAAAACCGACCGCCGTATACAGACAGTTTGTCTGAGGCACTCATTCAAATTTTTGATTAAAGTTAACCGAGTAAAATAATAAAGAATCTCATTAACCGCCGTTCTTTTTAAATGTTATCCTTCTATATGAATAATCAAAGTTTATGTAATAGCGTCAATTTCCATATTTATAAGTAAAATACGTTAAATGGAGCTTTCTCCGAACTTACGAAGAGAAAAACGATGTTGAGTGAGTAATGCTACTTATATATCATTTTCCTTGTATGCACAGTTTGCGTTTTGCAACAAAAACATCAATCCTACAACGGGAGGTTTTTGACAGTAGATTTATGGATCGGAATTTAGCTAATGTTTTCAATGCACTAGCGAGACGTTGCACTTTTGTAAGCGAATTCGCTTGGAGAAATGGAAAATGCAATGACGAAATGAGCATTACGGCAAATAAGTGGATATGATTAATAACTGTCGGCGGTGAAAGCTTAAAAATACATCAACGCACAAATCTACATGGACGTCAAACATATATTTAATGAGAAATTTAAATAATTATTTTGACGTTTATATTAAAATACAACTTTTTTAATAAAAAAATTACTTGCAGCGTTAAGTTAACATCAAAATGATTAATTAAACTGGATGGGCTCTACATGTAAAATTTCGGATACAATGGGGAGGTTATATTATTTCATATGCATATTTTGTTCACATTCAAAGCTGCCAACTTACTTTTATTTACAAATTAACTAATTCATTCTTTAAGTTCAAACATAAAACATAAAAAACCATTCATTAGGTACGGTGGTTCATAAACATCAATAAATTGCACTTTTCGCCCTTCAGCAAGAGCAGGTAAGCGTTCATTTCTACAATTCCCAAATGTTTTTTTAATGATTTCTAGCAAAATTTCCATAAAAGTTTATAGGATGCCTTCCAATGAGATTTTTGAAAAGATTTCGAAGACAGTTTCGAAGCAATTTCCTAATAACACTTCCAACAAGTTTTTTCTACAAATATTTCTATACGAAAACCACTAAGAATATTTCCAAAAACGTTTCCGAAAAGGTAGCAAAGCTTCTGGGTCAATATTTCTATAAAGATTCCCAATGCGTCTCTAAGAACATTAATATTTGAAAAATAATCATGGGGTACAGCCACAACGCAGCGCCGACCATAACACACGAAACCTAAACAAGAGTACATTTTTTCAGTTGAGAGGGATGAAAAAAACAGAAAATAGGAAGGTGTAAAAAAGGCACAACTACGCGATGTTGAAGAGGCGTGAACTGGACATGCAAAGAGATCTGCTAGGGGTACCAAGAATACGAAACGTCAAAGGAAACGCGAAGAAATGTGAGGGAGCGAGGGTGGTTTAAATTAGGAATGACGGAAGAATGGAGAATACGAATAAAGGGGAAAGCAGGCGGCACTGCAGGGGGTGGCTTAAAGAGGTATAAATGAAGCAAGACGTTGACAGAAGAAAGGTGTACAAGAATTCCGAAGGGGGTTGAAAGACTTACAAACAGCTTACAATAGAGAAGTGAAGGATATACAGGGTGATTCCTATAGTACCTGCCACCGTTTGGGAGCGTGTAGGTGGTGCGTAGGGGAGTATTTTGATATAGGACACTTGGGGGCGGAAATCTAAAATAAGGGTGCCAGAGCCAAATTTACCTTCTGGAATTTCGCGCCTGTAGGTAGGCAACCCAACCGGCCGGCGGTGCACACGGAGCGATCTCAGGCGGCGATGTGTGGCTGACACTTGATCAGAATTTTGTTAAAACCCACGAAATCCCGTCTGCAACGACGCGTATCAAGTGAATAAACACTATGGCAATAGTATAATAATAGTTGGCTAGATGTAGGAAGTGCATTGAGAACAACGGTGGCCACGTTGAACACTTGTAAACGTTATTGCTTTTGACTGTCGTTTTCCCTCCTTCCCTCCCATGTCGCTTCCTCGCGCTTAACTCGCTCTGCATCGCTCCGCGCGAAACGTCGGTCGGTTGGGTTGCCTACATACAGGCGTGAAATTCCAGAAGATAAATTTGGTTCTGGCGCCCTTATTTTAGATTTCCGACCCCAAGTGTCTTATATCAAAATACTCCCCTAGGCACCCCCTATACGCTCCCAAACGGTGGCAGGTACTATAGGAATCACCCTGTATAAGGAGGGAGGTTTGGCGCATGCGTGAGTTGGTGAAAAGAAACCAAGACCAATGATTACTGCGAAAAAGACATGAAAAGGTATGTAGAGGAAGTGAGGGGGATTAGAAACAAGGATGACAACGAAAAGAGTGAGGCGTCAAAAATAGTATAATAGGTGGTCGCTCTGCCGTTTTAAAAGTTTAGTATTAATTTTGTATTTTGTTAAACATAGGGAAATATCCACATGTACCGCTTCATAGCAAACTTGAACGAAAGTAAGTCTGGCGATAATACGAAAGGTCTTGGGGAAAGCGAGCGCGGTTTCCACGATCTCTTACAATCTAAAATTTACGTTCGTTCCATTTGCGTCGGCTTGAAAGGCCGAAATACGGTTTTCTAGACCCGTTTCCCTTTAAATGTCGCCATGAGATTTTATATTTGTAGGTGCTAAAAAATGTTTAAGATCATATGAGAGCAAGTGTTTAAAGGTATTTAAGAGCTTTGAAAGGCGCTTTGAGCAATTGAGTTTCTACTCATAATATCCTTTTTTTTTTTCTTGGTTAATTTGGGTCTTGTGGCCTCTACACCTCTTATGCGGATAGTAATAGTTGAAAACACTATTTGCGGTTAAGGTATATTGAACAGAGACACATGAAAGAAAATCGAGGGTTCATTAAAAGTGATTGTATTTTACACGTTTATCTCTTTTGTTGAACTTTTCTGTGTTCTTGTCCAGTTGTTGTCTAGTGCTTGTTGTTTGTATAAGAAAAAGTAGAACTTTTCACACGGACCACATTTTTGTAGAGCGTGTAAAAATGTTCGGTTGACATTGGCAAACTAATACCGACTATCTGGAGAGTACACGGATTTGCTATTAGGGGCTATTCAAATAAACATAGATTATGCAACTATTGATTGTGAAACTCTAGCAATTCGAGTTCCACTTTAATTGACATTTATTTGTAAGGAGAGATTGAAAATGTAGTACTTTTAACGAATTAAATCAGTCAAATTCCATTTACATCGTCTACTATGTAAATGTAAGTATCGTCGAAAAAATTACCCCTTTACATTCACGCCTGTAATATCGAGATAACATTAGCACTGTGAAGGACTACAATAATAGAACCTCACATAATAGTCAATTGACCGCAATGAAGTTTGAAAGTGCAACCCGAAGCTGACAATAATGGTTTGAATTATTCTCATTTGAAGATTAATATTCTGAACTGCTAGAAATTATTGATGTAGTCTGATAATCTCTCTTCTTTTATCAACTTTCCTTACAACGAGAGCTTTGTAAATTGAAAACCTTCTACAAATTCCAACAATAGGATAATTTGCAAGCTAGCAGACAGGTGAAGCCTAAAACAACTTAAACTAGGAACAATCCCATCTGATGGACATGGGTCGGCAGTTAATCGATTCATTCGGGGTGGCAACAATCATTGTATAATTTTGGCTTGTGGTAACAAGATGGTGCGTGTTCCGTCAGCGTATAGCTATTAAATTCCGCAATGACGTTCATATTAACCTAACCTAAATTTGTTTTGTCCAAGAAATGCTGTATCGATTTCAATTGAACAGCTTCCAGTGCCCATAAAGTAAAATAACCCTAAAGATTTTAAATAAAGATGTGCCAAGCAAGTTTGAACTAGTTTAAACAGTCGTGCAATAAAACTTAACAAGGAAATATTCACCACCTCCGCAATGTAACGATTTCGTTATTGCGGCTCTTAGAAAATCGTTTTGTTAAGATTGCGAAACTGCTCTGGTTTATTTTGAACCATTTCAAGGGAAATTTAATTGTTTCTTCATTAAACAAAAACTACCAACTTTAATAAGCTAACTTTACTAATCAAAAGATTAAAGGAGTTTTAGAGATTACTTCGTAAAGCATACGGAAGTTTTAATCTTAGGAAATTGATCGGTTTAAATGAAAAAGAGAATTTGTATTTCAATTAAAATCAAAATTCGAGAGGATTTTACTTTGATCACTAACAGATAGTGAACACTCTTTTTTGTATTTCGTTACTTGCGCGACTCCGCAGACAACGCTTGCTCGTCTTGCAGGCATAACGAATATTTATAACGGTTTCTCTTATTACGTTGTCTATGGGGTTGTCTTTGTCTTTCCTTCAGAAGCAGCTTATATATTATATGATACGCTGCTTACGTTCACAACATTTAAAAGCGAATCCTCGTATATATGTAAATGTAGGAAAAGACTTTTGCACTAACCAGGCATATCGTACTATTTGGGAAATATTCGACCCCCATTCTAAATCCATTAAAAACCATTGCAAAGGAGCGAAAGATTTTTCAAAATTTATGTCACATTCCCGTCCACAAATTTTGGCGTAAGACTTTCACATCTTTTGTATTTTATTATTGTGCATGTAAATATTGAAGCTTGAAATATGAAGGGCTCTAGAATATTTAGGAGATTACTCTGCGCCACAGCTCTGAAGGTACTCGATGAATTTCCGACTAACGTAAGTAGGTAAAATTATATTAATAAATCATGCAGCAAAAAATAAACGTCCCTTACACAATGGAGTAAAGTTACAGTCTAGCTTAACAGAGTGATGTTCTTGGAAACCATGCACTTTTCAAAAACTGCACTATTGATTCAAAGTCGTTCTAGGTTTTTCACATTGTATAAACGACAGATTTTCAACTTCTTAATTAAACTTGTACTAAAGATCGTGTAGTATTATGATCTTTGCTCGTATGTAGCGGTTAATTATTTTACAATGAAAATTGATAACAATTTCCGACCAATTTGCTCTATTATTAACCCAATGATGAAACGCGATCGCTCCTCGGCCTCGTGCGGTAGTTTATATTGAAGTTTGATGTTAACATTTTGTAATTTGATAAAATATTAACGGTATAATAGAACTCTGAAAAGCGTTTCTGTTGTGCTTCAGGGCAAGCAAAATTGTATACACAATTTAATTGCAGCCTACCTGAAAGATCCATTTTACATGCCTGGAGAAACATCACATTACATCGTAAAAATGGAGTTTCCAAATTAATTATTATTAAGTTATTGCCATATTGCATTATTTCCATCATGTCGCACTATGAGTGCAAGAGTATCATAAGTAAAAAAAAAATTTTTTTTTGTTTTTTCTAGCAAGTGCTCTCAAAAAGTGTAATCTATGATGTGTTAAAGTATCGTAACTAAAAATGTTCTCTAACAAGCCTATATAGCATTTAAAATACTTTAGCATCACAAAAAAAGTAAGAGAAGTTTTGTGCAATACTATCACTTTTGAGTTACGATACTTTTAATCTTGTGTTTTGTCTGGGCGGTTGAAACGTAAACTATCGCAACTCAAACGCGCCTTTTTTATGCAACGAAATCATTTTGTTTCTCAAACTTTATTTCATTTCCGTTCATGTTTATTAAGATAAAGGACGTTTAAATTATGTCTCGCGGGAAATTATTAGTAAGTTTGGCGCTAAAGGAAAGTGAATTTGTGGAGTTAAACGCTAAATTGGGGGAGAGCTCCGATAATAGCAAATGTTCAGATATCCAAAATAAGGTACCTAGCTTATTTATCATTGTAAATTGTATCAACTCATATCTCTGTTCTTCAGTTGGGTCCAGATGGAACATTCGACTGTAAGGAGTCTATTTGCAATCAGGATAGTCCAAAGGTAAGTTTTATTTCTCAATTTAGTGAAACTTATACCTTCATTGCGGTAAATGTAGTATGAACCCGTATATGCCGAACTAACACCTGTGAAGTTGTATGAGCAGTCTACAGCTATAGAAAATGAAAATGCTGGTTTTATAAGTTTACAGCCGTTCTTTGCCCATTCACAACACTTCACACTGTTACCTAGTGCATCCTGTTCCACGGAGTACTCTGAAATTCCACAAGAACGTACGATCAAAATATTACAAGATATAGTAGTACAAAAGGGAAATGATAATCTCGATAATAATGGCAGCACACAATTAATGCAAGAAGAAACTGGCATTGAGGGGATTGTTGATGTAAATACGGAAGTTATTGAAAAAGGTGAGGGGAAAGAAATTTCAGAGGCTACTGATGAAGGTGAGAAGGGCCTATGCAGTAGAAAAAAAAAACAACAACCAGAAAAATGGAAACGAAATATTAGAAAATACAAGCATAACCATGGAGAAGAATATAAATCGTCCACTGGAAAAAACAAGCAAAAAAGAAAGTTAGGTAGTGGTTGTAATGAAAAATGTGCTTTTAAGTGCCGCGAAAATCTATCCACTGAAGAACGTCAGCGCATTTTAACATCCTTTTGGCAATTGGGTGATATTACTAGACAAAGGGAGTTCATACTCAGACACATTACACCTATCGAACCAAAATACAGATACCCAAAGCCAAATAGTCACCGAAAGAAGAACAACGCATATCACTTTTCCGTTGCTTCTAAACAAATTAGAGTTTGCAAGAAATTTTTCAATGAAACCCTCAATATTAGTGACATGATGATAAGAACCGCAATAAAGAAAACAAAAAATGGAGTTCTTAAAGATGATAATAGGGGTAAACATTCCAAGAAGAATAAAATTAGTGAATATCTAGTAACGGGAGTTAAAGAACATATCGAGTCAATACCGACAGTAGAGTCTCACTATTTACGTGCTCAAACAAAGAGAAAGTTCTTTGACGGTAGCCTTAATTTACGCACACTTTATCGATTGTACACCGAAAAATGCATTACTGACAACAAGCCCTACGTAAAATACTTTCATTATGCCCGTATATTTAATTACGAGTATAATATTGGGTTTCACAGTCCTAAAAAGGACCAGTGCAGTTTATGTACGGCTTTCATTAATTCTACTGTTAAAGAAAAGGAAGACATGGAAAGGGTGTACAAAACTCACCATGAACAGAAAAATCTAAGCCGCGAGGAAAAGAAAAAGGATATACAGGCAGCTAGCTTAGATCCTTCTGTCCTTGTTGCCGTATATGATTTGCAAGCAGTGTTGCCTTCTCCATGTGGAACAACCTCCGACTTTTTCTACAAAAGTAAGTTGTCAACATTAAATTTAACATTTTTTAATATTGTTAAGAAACTAGGATATTGTTATGTGTGGGATGAAACCATCGCTAAGAGAGGTGCAAACGAAATAGGTAGTTTTGTTTTACATTTTTTGTCTAACTTTTGCACGACATACCATAGTATGATATTTTACTCAGATAACTGCTGTGGTCAGAACAAAAATAAGTTTATAGCTGCTACCTATCTTTATGCCTTAAATAAGTGGAAACACATTCATTCTATCACACATAAATACCTTATAACAGGGCACACTCAAAACGAGGGCGACAGTATGCACTCCACAATAGAAAAAGAAAAAAAGAGGATGCTTAAAAGCAATAATACTATTAATGTACCTGCTCAGTGGATTCCCCTAATAGCACTCTCCAAGAAAAAGTCTCCCCCATATGCGGTTTATGAAGTTACACAGAGAGATGTTTACGATATAAAGGTCCTTTGTGGCAATACAGGGAAAAACTACAGTATTGATGTAGATGGAAAAAAGGTAAACTGGAACCAAATTAAAATTATTCATTTTGAAAAGACTCATCCAAAAACAATATTCTTCAAGACAGATTACTCCCAACAATACTACAACCGAATCCTTGTTGATCATCGTCAACGAAAACCAACGATTAGTTTCAAGGACATCAAATTAAAATGCGCGTATGATCGGCCGTTGCCGATTTCCAAAAAAAAGTACAATGGTCTTATGGAACTTTGTAGCAAAAAGGCCTTACCATTACAGTATCACCAGTTTTATAAAAACTTACCACATGAGAAAACAGACAAAAGTGATAACGATTAAGCTGGAATTTTTAACATGTACATTTTTAGTTAAGATTTTTTAAAAGAATGAATTTATTTTGTATTAAAATAGCATTGTAAAATATAAAAATATATCAAAAATATGAGAAATATTTCTTTTTATTTTTAAGTAAAACTAACGCAACACAAATTTGAGAACAAAATGCAATAGTGCTAAACTATCATATAACCTAATTGCTAAATTTTGGAAATGATCTGAGAAATTCGTATTAGTGTTCCATAAAGTGTTTGTAAAAATGTAACATTTGCACCAAAAAAGATTTACATAGCTTTCATTGTGTGGCAGAAAATCACATGAGTAGTTTTCGGAAATTGTATCAGAGCTAATTTGTTTTTTAGATTTGCGATACTCTTGCCCACATAGTGCGATGTGTTGAGGCAGCAGTACTACTTTACTATTAGGAAGTAAACTGCAAAGATAGTAAAACAATACTGAGCACATTATTAGCAAGGTTCAAGTGACCAAAATAGCAAGTATGGGAATGGAAAAGCTGATCACGGAGCAGTTCGGTCTCGCAAAAGCCGTGGAAAAGTCCTTATCTAACCTGAAGAAAGAAGCTGGGACTTCCGACGGAAGTTGGGTACGATGTCATCAACAGAAAAAGGAGGGAGTTAAAAGCGTAATGGTCTTCTAACCTTTCAACAAACAGAACCTCGGTCTCTAAATAGACAAAAGGTTAACAAAAGTCATAAATTCAAACTTAAAATTCACTTAAATGATTTAACAAAGTAAAATTGATACAAAATAAACGATAAATAGCCCTACATTAAACAATTGTAGGAAATAATCTTTTAGAAGAAAAAACAAACCGCTTGGATACAACTATAACCGCAATACTCGTTTTGTTTATACACGTAAAGTACCCAACAAACTCGAAATTGGTCCTCTTTCATCTGCTACTCTGATCATATTTCGCGGTGGGGAGTGGAGAACAGTGCAGTGCCTAAACAGTTCGCCAAGAGATCAATAGACTGCAGATTGCGAGTCCCCAAAACTACAAATTAAGACTTCAAGACCTCAAGAGTATGAAACTTCAGAAGTAGACCTCGAGCGAGACCTAGAAATTTGAAAACTCCTGGTCCTTAAAAGGGCAAGACCTCAAAATCTCGACACCATGAGATAATAAATGCCCGAGACCTAGACAATAGATCAAAGTTTCAAGACAGACCGCAACACCCCAAGCCTTTGAGAGCTCAAAACTTCGAGACCTCATGGATGCAAGACATGCCCACCGAACTTACAATCTTGCAAGTGGCAGTATAGATCTTTGGGATTGATTTCGCACTTCAGGAAACCAAGGGGTGGTTTAGTCTACTTGCTTAGTAAAACACATTCTGATATTTGATGAAGTTCTATTGGCGTATCGAATCATTTAGTACTCGTACATACATAAAGAAAAGATTTGGCATAGATAAATTATAAATAAATAGATCAATGTGCGAAAGTGGACAAACAACTCAATCGTGTTTAATGGGGCGAGGTAACATATCTAGTGCTGCTTTGAGGTCCACACTCTCTCACCTGCAATTCACGTTCACATCTTATAATCGAAAGGTCGGCTTTAAAAGCTTTCATTTTCACTTTATGTAGACGCTAGCATTGCGCCGTATTTAGCATCCACCCATCCATAAATATTTAGCAATTATTGATTTGAGCTAAAGATAGTTTCGCCGCTTTCTATTTTCATCTACAACAGACGATGTGGGAAAATGGCAAAAGTTTTGAAAGGGGGCGGTTTGAACATTCATAATTTAAAAGTTCGGGAAAAGTTGCATTAGAGAAAGTAGAATAATAGAGCAAAAGATAACAATTGTCGATACAACATGCGAATTCTATTTGAAATTCGCAATTCACTCAATAGTTCCCTACTAAAAGTATTTTAATCTACTTTTTTGGCATCGCCCCTTTTGTTTCACTTTCATCGCATCAATCTTGCGCCTCGCTGCTGACAGACAATCAATCTATTGTACCCGTTAACCGAGGCCATAATCCGATTTCAATGTATTTTTTTCACAATAGGATAACAGCCCTGTAAGTTTATGTGCAATTGGCTGTTCATGTTCCCTGATGGATTGTTCTCTGAACTGACACTACCGAAATTTTATACGGAATCTTTTGATACGACCGCAATACGTATAACGTTCAGAATAGTAGAGGACGATAATTACCTAAATTTATAATATAAGACGTTTCTAATTAATCTGGACGCAAAGCAATAGTTCGCATGCTACGTATAAACTCATCGAGCTATAGCACGCAGTTAATTTGTAACAATGGATAATCTGGAAAATACCCATTGCGACCACGCGAACTGGAAAACTCTCATTCACCGACCTTCCCGTCATACAATCCTTACGGACTCCCAATTCATATTTGTCGAATTATAGCCAAGCTGTAAAATATTATCGCATCAGAAGTTTGGTTAGTAATCCGGGTTTGGTTTATGAAAAAGCAATTCCTACAAAATGACTATTAAAACGTTCCAGAAACGTTTTATGAAAGTGCGTGTTATCTTCACGTTGACATCAGCAACCAGCGTTATAGTCGAGCAAGTCTTGGTAACTGCTACTCCATAAAATTCATATAACAATTTCTGTAACACCTTTACGCTTACGTAGTTCATAATAACCCCCCTTAACAACAAGTGATTAGAATCCGAATTATAACGTAATAAAAGGATAAAGCCGAAGGAAGTATCGTCGATTTTCTCCTTAATGTTAGTTAGAGTGTGTTGGTTTAGGACTTTTACTGTTACTAGAGTGATAATAACGAAAATTGCGTAAAAGCACTTTTTTATGTTACTTTTTGTTATACCATTCTTCGTTTTTCGTATTTCATTCGCATATAATTAAAATATAAAGTAAAAAAGAAAAGCAAATCTCTACGTAACATTACAAGAATACTTGACTTGGTCTATTGTATTCTATACCAAATTATTTGAAATTCTCTACCTTTTAAAGTAGGTTTCATTACTCTCGCACTACTACATGTTTCTTAGACTGTATCAATTTATACGAGGCGGCCATGATCTAGAAATGTGTACTAGAAAAGAGGAATTTGCAACGCGCTGACTACATCGAGTAAATGTGGTACAAAAGATGCGAGTTTGTACGTAAATTTTCGATAACATGAATGCTTTTTTTAAGGGTAAATTTCATGCAGCAACAAAGTTTTTGGGGTTGCATAAGATAATGCATGCAAATGTCTTGTGGAAGATTATTATTATGGAAATTATTCTATCGCTTTTGTTATTAAAAAAATGTTTAATAATTGATTTTCTGAGCAAACGAAGTTATAGTGAGAACGATAATTCTTTGGCGACTTTTCCAACATATTGAACTGGGAAAAGCAATTAAGGAGAATAATGGCGGTCACCGATGGCAGTCAGTGGTCGATATTCTAATAAAATAGGACTACAGAAGTTAATATCCCATCTGATTTTATTATTGACACCATATTAACTTGTACCGATTCACAATCAATATAGAATTATAAACATTTGTGATACAATCGGCAATTTATAACGCTTTTTTGTTATGAACTCGTTAGTACAATTTTACAACGCTTGTTAGCATCCATCCATTGATCGATACAAATTTAGTTCGAAAATTACTGAGGTGTACGCGTTTAAAAAAAAACGAATGCACATTCTGTTTGAAAATATAATGCTTGCACTAGCAATACAAATTGAACTCGATAATTAGCGCTAATTTTAGTTGGAGCTGCATTAAAGTTTTACGCTTCGAGGCCCAATTTCTCTATCGTACAATAAATTATCCTTCTTAGGTCAGTATGTAATATTTTGTAAGCGAGAGACTTTTAGTGAGAATTATATCATAAAAGTTGGTAGTTATTTTCTATTAAGGTACATAAACTGTCCCAACTCCTTAAAATCGTAAATCTCCCATTAAAATTCAAGACGTAAGTATGAGAAACGATGCCACGATGTTTTTTTTTACTTTATATAAACGAGGTAAATGATCAACCGCGTGTTTTAAAATTATTAAATTGCTAAAATAAACTACCTCGAGCTTAAACTGTGTCACCATTTCTACCCGAGTAGCGCTCGGGGTTTAACGTTCATTATTTTCAGTTTCTATTACGTGCATTAACTTCTCGTTAAGAGGAGAAATTTGGAAAGATGTTCGTAGATAGATAGGAGGACGGTTATTTCCGTATGCTCACTTAACTGACGAGAAAATTATTTACATATACATTTAGCCTGATAAATTTCTTTTTGTATCCATCGTGCTTTTGTCATAATCTTCCATTTGGGAGATGAAAAAACGGGTAGACCGAATAGATACACATATTTTTTGCACAGGAGATCGATACAACAGTCTCGTTTTTTGTTTCGGGGTAGATTTCAGGCTAATTATTGAAATCCTTTGATCTGTTACATTTGAGGTGTACGTTTATGTTCATTATAAAATAATGTAAAAGGAAAAACCGTTGCCAAAGGACAAAGGTTTTACATAAGCTGAAAGAAGGTACGCCCTCGGTTTAAAAATACAGTTAGTTAATTTACGGATAACAATCGCATACTGTTTACTTTTTTGATTGATTAACATTGGGCTACTTCATAACCCTAATCCTAAACATAAAAGACACATTTTTCAAAATCTCTATAGGTAAATAGTTATTTACATATGAGTATGGTAAATCAAGGTTTACGTTAACGAGTGAGATGTTTACTGCCGAAGCGTAGCTGAGGCAGGAATTTCGAAACGAGTAACGTTAACTGATTTAACATACAAATAATGTAAAACATTTTATTTCATACTGCTCTTTTTTCTATTAAAATGCCATACAATTTTTGATTAGAATGTTGTACGCATTCAAATGAACGCAAAAGTCGATCACTTGATTTGTTTGATCTGACAGTAGTTTGACACATTAATATATAGGTTTAGATGGATGTCAGTTGATGTTGCTAGGCAACATTTCCAGTCTGGTAAAAGTTTTCAGTCTGGTAAAGCGGCTATTACTAGATAGTATGAAATAAAAAATCTTACCGTATCCTTACCACCGATCTTCAGACATTCAGGTAACAAGAGATATCCACTCACCTAAAACAAAAACGTTAATTAATATTGTGTAAAAGCACAACATTTTTAAAATAGTGCTACTAGGTTGTGTTGTCCGTCATACACTCATAAATGAATTAATTGCCAAGACCATTTTACACAGGGGCAGTCTATGATTCCCATTGTATCATAATATCAGCAAAGTTTGTGTGTAAACTCCAAATTCATGGAAACCAACCATGAAAACCTATAAAAGTACGTTTGTAAATCCCATTTTTGCCTATAAGCGTCTCTAAGTGAGGTCAACCTCATTTGGTTACCAAATGGATTTAATCATCGGTTTATTTATATTATTTTGTCTTTATTTGTAAGGAGGCGAAATGTCAGCAAGTGCTGCTGTACCAACCCAATCGACAATGCATTTACAAATATCTTCACAAACAAACATCCATATCCGAACCCTAAGTTAGGTAAGAGTACCCTTTAATCACATCGGTGATCTTCCTAATCAGTTTTAGAAGCTTAGAAGACTCAGATTTGCCATAGGGCCCTGGACTGTCTGGAGTCCGGTTGCTTGTTGCCAGTAGAGGGAGCAATTCCTAAGGTAGGCTCAGGCCTGACGAAGACCCGACCACTGCCTTCACAAGGCAACTCGTCAGCCATTTCGTTGCCCCCTACTCCGCACTGTGCTAGCACCCAGATTAAGCTTACCAAAATTAAAAGAAACGCATTTTGAGTGACATTTGACAAAAGCAATATCCATGAACAATCGAATTTCTTCAATAAAAAGGAAGGAAGAAGCTGATATCAGCTCTCGGCCTATCGATAGTTTTCTCTAGAAAGATTCTCACAATATATTCCCATTGAAAATATTTCGTAAGAGGTTTCTAAAGAAATCGTGAGATTCAATGAGGGCAAGATTCAATAAGTTGTCAAGGAAAATCCCCTAAGCAGGATAGTGGAAAATCCGGCCTATGAAATTGTTTAGAAAGATTCCGCCACTTCCTTAAAATTCCTAAAAAGATGTTCAATAAATTTTTTCTGGGAAGAAAATTACTTCCCCGGAAGACTGAGTAGTTCATGTAGGACCACGACGGCCGCGGCGTTTGGTTTGATACCCGTCGTCCTTAATCTAGAACGACCTCGATCAAGATTTGAAAAAGTTCTAATTATGCGAAAAAGCTTTTTTATGAGCAAGGTTTCAATGAAGGAAGAAAGTCCAATACATTTTTGAAAAGATTTCTATGATATCTTCTAAGATTTCAAAGAAATTGCCTAAGTGACTGCGCTTGTTTGGCGCAGATAACGCGTCTCCTCTGTTCCATATGAAACAGCCCCTGCTAATTCAGAACAGATCAGCTCGTATGCGGAAAATTCGTTGCTGGACTATTCGCACCCGGATATTTCGCACCATCGACATTTCGCTTCCTGATAATTCGCCCCCAAATAAATTTCACCGAAATAATTCAACAATACATGCCGCTCCCTGGTCATTTTCAGTTGTGCATTCGCATCCCCAAATAATAAACTAATGAAAAGGTGGAAATGCCTAGATTATTCCGTTGGAATTAAAAATTGACAATGAAAATCATTATTTTTCATAAGTTGCTTGACACCAATTTTCAGACATTCAGTTTATTACCAAAAAAAATGTTTATTTAAGTGCCCACTATCATTTCTAAAAATTGGAATAGCTTTCGTAAATAATAATAATAAATATATGTTTCATATAAGCAACTATTTGGTGTTTATTGTGGTTATTTAACTTAACAATAATAATTAAATGACTTTTGTATAGAAATTAAATATGAACATAAATTTAAGTTACAGCATGTAATATCGTATTTTATGAAAAATCAACAAATTACCTGGTTACCTGAAGGATCACCAAAATTGCACCCTGCCAGAGCCAAAAAAATCTCCTAAGCGCTAAAATATACGGGTAAAGTAATTACCGCACAATAGTCTCATATTTTTTCCCTATGCAATCTTTTACAATACTACTTTCTAATTAAAATTGAACAACCCGAAATCTTACCATGGAGCACTTCAAATTACGAATAATTTACAAATCAACAAACCAACATTAGAAAATATTGGATAGTCAAATACATGAAAGAATTTCAGTAAGCAAACCTCAAAATGGCATAAACTAAGTAAAATGAATGTAGGATTTTAATCAAACTGTAGCAATGAATAATTAAAGTAATATGAAACAACAGGCAGTAATACATTGGGTGGGTTTGTGGCCAGAGGTCGGTGTTATTAATTAGAACAGGGATAGGCGACGCATGATTGATGATGTCAGAGTTCGCAAGGGAGCGTCGTCCGCCGTCCTTTTAGTTACTATTTTAAAAAAATCCCCCGCTCTGTTGGCACAACAACTTAATTGTAAAACGTCGAAAAATAGGTCAGAGTAATATTGCCGAAAACATTTTATTGTCTTGTTTTCGCGATCGCAGACGACCCGACAGCGTCAGCCAAAAATAATCGACGTCGAAAACTACCCTTACCTACAACGGTCTAACTTGACAATCGTAAAAACGTTTTTAGGAGGCGAAATTCATTTATCGTTCCCAGGAATGCTGGGTTGCGCGACGTTTTGATAAATATTAAGGATTAAGGACGGGCGGATTTCGTTTCAACGTCTCTAATTTGCTTACAATTTGCATTATGGTTAATCTTCTTAGTTCGCAGTTTAACCTAAAATTTATTATTAAAGTAAGGAATCCGACTGGATTTGAAACGTGAAATATCTCACCATCCGAGGTAGATTTCAACACTTACATAATGTACTCGAGACTCTTTAAATCTAAAACTACTCCGCAATGCAGAAGGTATCGGACATAAAATTCACGGCACAGCTGGGATTCGGATCCCACCAACATGCAGAATACATCAAACCTACGGGAATATAGCGTAGGTACTTCCACTCAATACCAATACTATTATGGGAATGATCTCAACATGCTGAAATATTGCATATTGCTAGGAAAATGGCGAAAGATCCTTTATAATCCAATTTCGTCCCTACCGCTCGTAAATACTCCCTATAATGGAGTTTAAACTAAATAAATTCCGGTAAAGCCATTAGTGTTATAGCAATTGGACTCCTCGGCGTATCGTCCTATTTAGTTTACGGAGAACGGTGACTTTTATCTTGTGCAACCATGTAGTTATTGCTAAGTCCCTAAAGCTGCAAGAGCTTAAAACTGATATCGTAGCATAACGACAAACCGTTCTAAAAGGATTAAAAAATACAAAAGAGGGACGAACGCCCGTGCATTACACACGAAAAGACATTTCAGATTATTTTTGTACATCGGAATTCTGCAGGGGTAGACGGAACTGCGCATAATTTCACCTATCGCACGTGCAATGCACAAATGATCGCTTTATTGTTGGGGATTTATACGTAAATTTTCACAGTTCGTATTGGTGCCGTGTCCGAAAGTGTATAATTTTTCATGGTGCGTGGAAGTAATTGCCTAGATTATCGTTGAATGTTTTTCTGCTTAGTAGTTTTCGGGCCTTTACGTTTTTCATACCCCTTTTAACCCTTTAATGACTATCAAATGCCATGAGCTATTATTGAAAGAAATTTTGCGTTTATTTGGCAATAATCTCCCCTCCCTCCCTACATATTTAGAAGTAATGAAAGGGGCAGTACTTTATTCTCAGCGCCTTCCGGTACCAGGATGCAGACAGAGCTGGGCAGTATTCGATTTTGTAAATACTTTTTAGTATTCAAATCCTTTAAAGTATTCAAATACTTTGCAATTAAATACTTTTATGGAAGCAGTATTTGTATTTGTAACTCAAATACTTTCACAAATATTTAGTATTTGAATACTTCGCAAAATATTTGGATACTTCGTAAAGTATTCGAAACCCAAATTTCTCGGGAAAACACTTTTTCTTATTAATTTTGGCGCGTAGAATCCAAAACAATTCGTACTTTTTCGATTACACTTCTCAATCAAAAGTTATGGACTAGAAACCAATTTCGAAAGCAAATTCAAAGGGCTGAAACTTTTGAATCAGTCGCCCAATCTTGGAACTGTTTGAAATTATGGATTCTACAGGCCACATTCTATAAGAAATTTTATTTTTAAATTTTTAATATATTTGAGTGACAAGTATTTGAATACTTTTTGCTGTATTCGAATACTTTTTATAGTATTCGAATACCTTTGAAAGTATTCGAATACTTTTGAAAGTATTCGAATACATTCTAAAGTATTTGAATACTTTTCAATGTATCTGTATCTAGTATTCGCTTGTGCTGGACGTAAAAGTATTTAGTATTCAAATACCTTTGATTTGTGTAAAGTATTTACTATTTAGTTTTCAAATAGTTTTTTAAAGTATTCTGCCCAGCTCTGGATGCAGAGAGGTAGCCGGATCAGGCTCGCACCGTGGGGGGGGGGGGCAGAAGCAAAGTTTAGACAGGCCCTTCGCTAGGCCAGGGCTGCGATGTCTATACAGGGCCGTAGCCGGTTCGTTGTATAGAAGTTTTTAAACTTTTTTAAACCATTGCGAATTGAAAGAAAATAATTTCAAAATGGCGTCGCTTCCGTAAACGCCGGAAGTTGGCACCATCTTTTTTTTTTAAACCTATTTTCTATTTTTTTCTAAATTCATTCTGAATTCAACGCAATTTAAGATTTGCAAGGGTCCTTTCAAAAATTCATTAAACCGTTCAAAATAAGTGAGTGCCTTTTTTTATAAATCGAATTCTTAAAAGTTTAAGGAATTTTTTGAGTAACCGCTGAAAGTCTTGCTAAGGAGTAGTCACATTTCGGAACACTCTAATGTTTGTGTAATAGGATTTGCCATTTAGTATAAGGGTTGCGGTTACTTAACCGACGGGATTTGAATTCCGACCATTAGCGGCCACTGCATCTTCTGTTGAGGGTAACATGGGTCCAAGTTGACTGAACATCACGAAGACTACTAGCTTCCAGTTCCAGTGTCAGGTAGCCAGCGGACAAAAGTTATGTAGTGCTATTTCCAATCTTCCAATCTCAACTAATGAATGTGCTAGTTCTATCTCATTTTAATTATGCAGATTGTGTATATGGACCTTGCTTAGATGGAACCAGCAGGAAAAGACTACAACGAGTGCAAAATTCTTGTCTACGGTTCATTTTTGGCTTGAGAAAATTTGATCATGTCTCCCATAAGATGTCTGAAATAAAGTGGTTGAATATGGAAAATCGCCGTTCCCTTCACTTTTTGTATATGTGTCATCAAATCGTTTTAACTCATAAACCACAGTATCTTTATAATAAAGTTACTTTCCGTACAGATGTACACCATCTCAATTTGCGTAACAAAGGACTATTCCAGCTCATAGGTATCATCTTTTCGAAGGGTGTTTTTCTTATCAAATTGCAAAACAATACAACTCGTTGCCAGCTTTTATCAAAAATCTTTCCTTGAAGCCTTTTAAAACACAAACGCGACTTTTACTTTATAGAAGTCAAATCCAATGTTAACCAGTTCTTTTAACACTTTAAGTTTTTTTTTATTGTGTTTCTACATTATTATTAGTTTCATTTTCACATTTTTTTAACAAACGCAGGTATACCGTTTTATTTAAGAGAAACATCACTCATTTCGCCATAAAAAAATGAAGTGTATATTGGGGTAAAGTGGAAGAGCAGACCAATTAGTCTGAACTTCACCCTTTCACTATTATATATTTGATATATCGTTACGCCTTATTTTTCATTTTTGTGTTGTTACTTCTGTATATAATATGTGAATAAAGGTCATTATTATTATTATTATTATTATTATTATTATCTTTGTGTGGATCAGGAATAGCTGATGGGCACAAGTGTAACTTTCTTACCCGATCAGGGGGGGAGCTGGATGGGTTGAGGTGTGTGTCGTGGTTGGAATTTCAATCCTTGGTGCGTTTTGAAAGCACGCGACAGCGAAATGGTTTCCTTATGCATGTCTTATTTCAAGAGGCACGGATGCGGTTGTTTGGGGTTAGGATTTGATCTTAGATCCATCACCTTTCTGTATTGGTTTTTCTTGTAAGTTCATTTAGGAACTGCAAAAGTAACCGCGGGCATGGAGGTTGATCTAAGTCCTGCTCCAGCGTTGTTTGAGTTTTCAATCGCTGGGCAAATGGAAAAAACGTTATCTAATGTGATGTCGCAGAAACCACCCCTTTAACATGAAGACCACAGATAAGCCGGTCACTCCACAGCATGGTCCATTCAGGATCAACAAACGACCGGAGGATTCCATGCTGAGCATCTAAGGGTCGTTGGGGGAGTTGCTGGGTACAATGGTAATCTTTTCAGCGGAGTTTATAATCCCGGAACTGAGTAATTGTCAAGTTATCCGGTGAGGCAAGCTTTGGAAGCGGGAGAAACTTCACTGCTGGAACGTGAATTGGGATTGATGCAGTTTAGAGGACGAATTTTGCTGATTCAGGGCCTGGGTGAAGGCGTGAACGAGTTGCTGTGGGTCCACAACTTGTAATAATTGAAGAGGAATCACTTCCGGTTTGGGTGCCTGGTTAGCCGCCGATTTGGCTCTCCTTCCTCTTATCGTTTTGGCAGGGAAACAGCAACATTCATTCATAGAATTTGTTGTGCAAAAAAATGGAACGTTTCAGGAGATATCTTTAAGGGAGCACTCAACAAATATAGGGTGTTATGCCAGCCCGTGCGGTGCAGTGGTGTGGAAGCTCCACTGCGGTGCTGAGAGCCCCTGGTACGAATCCGGGTTCGGGCAATGGATGTGTATACTGGTTGGGTTGGTGCAACAGCATTGGCTAAAACCACGCCCACTTAAAAATAAAGGCCCAAATAAATAAATAAATTATAAATCTCGAAACTTCAATATGTTTTAAAAGTTGGATAAACTTGCTAACAATTTATTTGCTGTTCCAATGATTGCAAACTATTCTTCTTTCCAGTCCCTTTAGAAAAACTGGAATTAAAAAAAATGCGAAAATAGCGTTTAGAAAAATTAACTACATGATCCAAGATCAAGAAGAAATTCAACGCAACTTTTATCAAATTCTATTTTTTCCTGTACTCCAATAACAGAAATATGCCTACACGTGTCTTCCTGGAATGTTGGTAAACGAAGTATTCCAGTACAGCGATGTGCAATTATGTAACACGAAGACTAATAAATATTCAATTTAGTTCGAGTTTATACTCAACTATGTAAAATCTACGAATAACACGACGTATATCACAGAATAACCCAATTCCATTAAATATGCAAAATCAGTATATCAGTAGTCGTCGACAATAAATGCACTTTCCTGTGAATTTTCAGTTAAAGATTAAAATTTTCGCAAAGTTTTCCGTGGAAAAATATGAACCACTTATTCACACGGGGTTGCATTCCATTCTGTTAAGAAACACTTCCTCTTCCTCTAGTTTATTCCACGTTGTTTCGAAGGAAATATATTCAGGATCCGCACACGCGACCTGGCGAAATTATTCATAGTAGAGTTACTCTAACAATCTAGATTGGTATCGAATATCATTTTAAACTTTAACCTATAAAATATGCAATTAACTACAAACTGTAACATTAACCCACAACCCTAAATCGCTGAACATACTATCACTGTATAAATGGTAACAAAGTCAAATAGAATAACTCATTACATTGGTCTGTTTCTCATTATAGAAATGCATAAATTTGCTTATAAACTCCATCACGAACTGATACCTCCCACCCCCTTGTAAATAGCACAACCTTAACATAAACAGACAGAAATTTCATGTATTCACTTGGTCGTTAAATATTAATGATTGAACTCGGACCGATGAGAATTTTCTAATCATCAAATTTTGATAAATGCATAGTTTTAGACGAGATCCGTTGCCTTCTTTGTTTCGGATATGTAGGAGTGAACCAGTCTCAAAACTCACGAAAACGAAAGCGAACTACGTCTGACGTGGATTTCCGTAGTGACTTTTCGTTCGAAATATGCATATTCTTCCGTTTCATAGATCTTTTTTCATAAATTTTGCCCCCTTGCCACTTGTTATGCCTTTAAGATATACACGATTCGATGGCGAAGTAAATTTATGTAAATTTCGTTGCATTTATTAATTAATTATTACGCGTTTAGATCTGCCGTTTAGGTGCTAATTTCGTCTTAATCTCTATAACGAAAAGAAAACGTTAAAATTTTAACGGTATTTTCTAATTAGTTCCGTACGAAAATACGGAAATATTTGTAATTCGGCCTTATTTAATTTTGACAAAGTAATTAAACAGTTTCCAACAAAACGAGCATTAGATTATCCTTAATGTTTAATTAAAAATGTAAGTTGAATATAATAAGAAGTAAACGGGGAAAGTTTAATAGCAAACTTGATTTAATTTCAAGTAGAATGTTCTACATGCGTATCTCGTAATTTTCAATAATTTAACTCCTGGTTAGGCTATTAAAATAGATAGTTAATTAAAATTCAACTAGAGTATTTATCACCGCTTTAATTAGCGTTATTACTAGTTACTTATGGTGGACGTTACTGTAATTATATTTATCTGCTCTTACAGTAAGCTTAATTACAGTATATGATGTGCACATTATGTGTTTACTGGTACGTGTGTTCCTCTATATGATAACAAATGGGATGTTGCAGAAATTATAGGTTCCCCTTTAATGTAATTAACAGAATTTGTGTATAAGTACTAATTAGCGAAGTCGGTTACACATAAACTTCTATGATTGCATTCAACGTTACATCAAATCGTATGTAGGGTAGGTGGAGAACAATTATTTTACCGAGTGGTTATATAAAGAAGAGAAGTAAAAATGAACTGTTAAGATATGCAATTATGTCTGATGTTATTTTTTCTTAACGTCATTTGAAAGCTCTTCAATACCCTTACAGAAGCTTAAATGTTATTAAAGGCCATAGAAATACTTTATAACTCTCGAAAAGCTAAAGAAAGCTATTCATAAACGATTCCGTGACGATTCGTGAACGATTGCTTTGTATTTTTTTAGGGATTATTGGTATATTTGTGAGATTCTGCGAGATTCCATGGGAAGTTCTCGGACAATCCTTAAAATAAAATTGGGAGAGCTTACGTAGATTCTTTCCTCTTCGGGCACTTTTGATGAAGTTTCTTTTGAAATTTATATATTTTCAGCAGACCTTTAGGAAACTTGTGATAGGTACTTTTAGAAAATTTCGCGGGTGTCGTGAGACTCTTGATCAACTTTTCATATGCCTCAGGTTTTGGACTAACATTTGGACGATATTGGAATTGAACATTCCCGAAATTATTGGAAGACTCTTTGTTGATTCCAGAACGATTATTTAGGTAATTATTTTAAAGAAGTTTTCAAAAATGTACGGAAGATTCTCACATTATATTTAAAAGATTCTTGAAGGTTTTTAGGAGATTCTTTCGAAACTCTTGAGGTGGTTGTAAGCTTGTAATAAATTTGTTGAAGGTTTCTTTTGCGATATGCAGAAGATAGACACATTCATCTCGTCCCTTAGGCTTATGGGTGTCCTCTGAACGATTTTTGAAAGACTATCGTGAAATTTTTGAGAAGTTATGAATTTTGTGAAATTCGTGAAGGAATCCTTGACGATTCTATTTTTGGGTAATTTTTAAGGGAATTGGGACATTTTGAAAATTCTGGGATTCCTCGTCGATTATCGGACAATGCTTGAAATAACATTCAAATGGAATTCTTTCTAAATCCCTTTGATTGCTTTTTTATAGTTCCTATTGAGATTTACAGATTATCCTAAGCAGACATTTAAGGAAACTTTTTTCGTCTCTAAAATTAGGGGAAGGTGAGTGGTGTAATAATCAACGTAATTATCCCTGTCTCACTACAGTACCTACAGCAATAAAGTGCAATACTGCGAAGAATTTCTCTCAGGACTTGATTCTTCTTGCATTGTATAACGTACATTTTGAGTGTGTTCCGGGGGGCCAACATCGATAAATATAACATGCTAGTACCCCTTCTAACCCAATTATTTACTAGCTATTTTATAGTCTTGTTTACACAATTGCCATCGGTGCAAAGGACCCATTTTTTTTTAAATTGAGTTTTACCGTTTACATACGCAGGTATAATTTCAATTTGATACTATAGTCCGTATTCAGATTGTATTATATCTAGAAAGGAAAAATCACATTCTGTATAATAACAAATGAGAAAACTTAATTCCGGTGAATTGTTTCAATACGATAAACATGAATTTGCTTCATACATTATTACGTCTTAAATGCTTTCCCTCCCCCCGATCGCAGAAAAGTTAATTTTTATATTCGTTGGAAGCTTATGGAATACATTTCCAACGCACTACTAAAACTAGTCCCATTAATATTGTTAATAGCGTTAGAAAAAAGTTCTCGTAATAACATTTGCTCTTGTAAAGTTCGGCAGCCACTACAATGATAAATAAACCCAAATTGTTTTAAAATACATACATCATTTCAACTGTAATGTACAAAAGCACTACGAATTTGCGTAGGGAAGGAAGAAAATAACAATCGTTGATACGGTAGGGAAACTAACATTACAAATGTAAATTGACGTTTCCCTAATTAAACGTATTTCTCATTAATTTAATTTAAAAGCAATTTCGCAAATAACGAGAATAACAAAAGAAGGGGTAGCAATCATAACAAACATGTTCAGAGGACAGACAAATAGACCACTGAAACTAGTGAATTTTTTATAACAAATTACACGTCAGATGTTATTGAAATATTCTGGCTAATCGAATAGAAAGAACATTAACTTGTAAACTTCCCCAACGTTTTGCAGTGTAATTAATTAGTAAAGTAATTAGCGTCTGACATTTGATTGATTACATTTTCTCTAAAATTTTAGTTAATTCGAATTCGGAATAAAAATGTAAGGATGAAATTTGTTTAGTTCAAAGGGCATCAACCTTTGGGGTTGTGGGATTTTCAGACAAATCAAATTCAAATGCTACTCGCGTGTAGGGAGATGGATTATCCTTGACACAATAATTACTGTCTGTTCAGTAGTTTAACTCGAAGTAAACTTTAGTAACTGCTTTAGTAGACTGTGGGGAAGTTTTACAGGATTTAAAAAGGACAAACTGAAATCAAAGCCAACATTCCTTCTGACTGGAACAAGATTTGGCACTTTGCTCAATTTCTGTGTCATGTCACAAACGAGGTAATTTTCTTAGTGCACCCAATCGACGAAAAAAGCATTTACAACTTCAATTGAACGCATTGAGCGGATAAACTACCTTTTAAAACTTTGACAGTTGAAATCCATACATTTCTGACGTGCGTCCTTATCTGACCTACTTTTTTTACTTATTGCTGAAACTTCAAAATAAAAAATATAATTTCCATTTATGTCGTAAACTTTCGAGATATGCAAACTTATGGTGTAAGGACAAGTTGAAATTGAATTTTTCAAGCGGAAAAATATCACATGAATATCCCAATGGATGCCTTTGCGCTAAAAATTGTAAACCTAGAAAGCTTTCCTACCTTCGGCTACGAGTATAATATATCTGATGGATTTCAGTTCAAGTTCAATCTAAGTAATGAATTCGTTTAGTGGAGTTTTCAAAGTGATGCCTTTACGTTCACAATTTTAAGTATCTGTTATTGCGGAGAAAACCTGATCACAACGAGATACCTCACACTTACGGCTCTACAAATAATGTAATTAGTTATTCGACGAATTCGAAAGTTTGTTACTAAATTAACTAACTTAATTAGCAAATACAGTTGTGGCAGTAGCTATAAGTACGCTTATTGAATAATGCAGTATTTCGTGGTGCATTAATATCTACAATGGTTTTCAATCAGTCATGAGTGGCGTTCAACGGAAGCGAATTACAATGCGCTGTGTTACAAATATAAAAAGTAACACTTTTTTTGTCAATTAAGACAACCGTAACATGTTTATGTCTCTTTCAATATTGTGAGTATCCAGCCTAACATTGAATTTATAACTATACTAGATTTTCCCCTGAGCCTTCGTACGCTCGATATTATAACGGAAATATATCGTACAGAATGCACACATCGACACGGCACGACGCAAATGACGTGGCGTATGTATGGATCGATATGCGAAATACCAGAGTGCGACATCAACAAAAAAAATCTATAGTTAGAATTCAATCATTACAATACTGTATTACTACTACAAGAGTTTTTCCAAGATAGTGTTTGTTCAGTATCCCCGAAACAAAAATTGACAGTATATCTGTTGCGCCCCCTCTATTATCCCTGTGTAGTTTGATCTCTAAGTGAGTTTTGTTACCAGCCAGCCACAACTACAAATTCACACCCTCAAGTATTCGAAAAGTAAGCATTGTAACGGTAAGGGTTGTGAAACCAGGGTACAGTCCACTGCATATTGTTAACAAATACAATTAGTTTGGTATAAGTGTATGAAAACATCGAACATTACTACTGTCCTAGCTACATAATCAATAGTTTGGTGGCGCATTTCTCTTTTTTTTTTAAACCTAAGCAATAGAAAAAGTTAATTTCACACCCAGGTCAAAACTACGGGAAAACACGAAAAAAGGAACGTGAAAAGTAACGATACCTCAATATAAAATTAGCTTTACTGTATTGATCAGTCATATCGCGGTATAATAAATGATGATTTCTTTGGTAACGACAGTAAATCAATTTTTAAATATAAATTGCATTATCCCCTTGTGTTGTAATCATAATCCATAATGGAAAGCTATAATTTACTATAAATGGTGTCCCTTTTGATTAATAAAGAAACGATAAATCTAAATAGCAATAATACATTTATTACATAAAAGTGGGATCGCAATTATATTCTTAAATACTGGGGGCGATTAGCCTTTCGTAAACATTGTTTGTATCTTATGTCTTTAAATACCCACATACAATAAAGCTTCTTTTACATACCTAATCTCCAACCCCAACCAAAGTACATTTTTAGCAGCGTCAGCGATAATATATTAAGTTGGTAATTGTATTTGATCCCAAAAGCAAAAAAATTCGTTAAGCTCCTAGTAAGCAAGAGGCGAAGAGTGCACTTTCAAATTTGTTTTATCGATTTTAATAGCCCTTATTGACATTTCATGCCTTAACGAAAATACAAACATGAAATAATTTTTAATTTCTGATCGAATGACACCAATACCAAGTCTGTCAGTGGTGTAGTTCTGGAGCCTTTGTGGCCCAAACAGACAGAGATTGAACAAACATGAAGTTTTTGCTGTCCAAATACGGAAAAGTTTCGTCAAATTGAAAAAGGAAGCAGCGTAGTGTACAACGAGGCCTTTTGATGGTTCTCTGCTTTCTAAAAGTTAAAAGTTTCTGCCGTCCGAACAGCCACCGACAATTTGTGCATCTTATTCATTAAACCAGTTTTGATTATCATCTCATTCTGTATTATGAAAGTAGGCGAAGTTCAGAATCTGTGAGCGTTTAGGTCAAGTGCGCCCTATATCGCAAACCGTGTACGACTAGATTATTTTATTATTTATTAAAAAAACTTTTAGTAATTTTAAGATTTCTTATTTTAATTGTTGCCCATCTGCGCACGTGGTAAAATGTCCAAAAAAGCTTTGTAAGCTTTCCTTCAGGGATTTTGTTTCATTGTGTGTTTATTCAAATCCATTGTGCGACCCAGATAGAGTTCTCATGTCGATTTTTTTCGATACGTGTTCAAGATTTATTTCAGGTGTTATTCAAAAGTCGTGAAATAAAACCTTTGAAGTTTTCGTAAGTTGATCGAGGCCAGCAAGTCTCTCAAATGAAACAATTTTAAGTCAATATTAGGATTTTTCTTTGTAGCAGATATCGTTCTTGAAGATATTCAGCTTGTAGCGGGAATTTGACTCCGCTAGGGAGGAAGAGTGGGAAACACCCATTTTTCGGTCAGGTGTCCATTAGGGTGACGGCTCCTGAGCCAATGTGCGTAGCTGTGTCACTGTGAGTTTCACGTTTCGCATTTTAAAAATGGAGAAATGACAATTGGAGACCAACCCGGTTCAGGACATCCCTCAACGTTAAGAAGTGAAGAACGTCGATAAAATCAATGCTCTTGTTTGTGATGATCATCGCCGAACCATTCATCAACTTTGTGAGATGTCCGGAGTATCATGGGGTTCGGATTTTATCCGAAGATTTGCATATGAGAAGGATTGGAGCTAAATTTGTCCCTCGCAATCTCAGACGAGCAAAAAGAGCGTCGATTTCAGGCATATTTTCAGCTTAAAAATCAGCTTAAAGAGGTGACTACTGGTCACGAATCGTGGTGCTATGGATACGACCCCAATCAATCCAGTGGAAGGTTCAAAAAAGCTCGCCTAGTGAAGTCAAACATCAAGTAAATGCTCATTTGTTTTTCCATTGCAGAGGTGTTGTGTATGCGCAGTTCGTTCCCCCGGATCAAACTGTGAAACAGAATGGAGGTTTTAAAAAGCTTGAGAAAGAATGTCAGGAAGAAAGGGGCAGATCTTTGGCGCACAGGCGACTGGTTCTTCAATCATGGTTTACACCGCCCTCCCCGTAAAGCAGTTTTTCCATCTCTCATACTCACTGGATCTAGCCCTCCGTAATTTTTTTTGTTCTTCGACTTAAAAGGGGTATAAGGGAAAAGCGTTTTGTCACTGTGGAGGAGGTCAAACAAGTATTGCTAGGAGGTCGGAAGAACACCTTGATAAGTGAATCATCGTTTGAAGAAGTGCGTTATAGTCAATGGTGATCAAAATTTGTTGTAAAAATTATAAGAAAAATAAAATTTATGATGAAATTCCCCTTTTTTTGGGTCTCCCCTCGTCCGTCAAAATAACGGTCAAAAGTATAAGTTGTGAAAGATATACAGGGTGTCGCATTTAACAAATACACCAACTCTGGATCAAATCTCAGAAATGGCGGTCCACAAATTTCTTTTGCCACTGGATTCTGCGTAAGCAATTTTACCTTTATGAGATGGTTTTGTCCAAGGTTTCGTCCGTCTGTTCCTCGTGTAACTCAAGAACGGAACGAGACAGCGATGTCAAACCTTCGCCAATCGATTATACTACGAGTTCAAGGATCAGTGCTATTGAATATGAGCCGGATTAAAAGTCTAGTTTCCAAATGCGAGCTGAGTGGCAAAAAAATCCCCTACTGAAAATCGTATGGGATTCTTCGTACACGGTACAATTAGAACATATCAACTTTTAACAAAAAATACCCAAATGCGGAATAAGATTTATAATTCACATTGATATCTCATGACATGTAAATTTTCAAATTTTCACCAATACTTAAATTATATCCGGACCTATTTTCGAGCTCAGGAATATTTTGCAAATTAACCCTAACATTAGATTCACCATTTTGGAGCTAGCTCCATATTCCATATTTAATCATAAATAGCTTAAAGTGGTAGAATGTCTTATTGGAGAAATAGAAGCACATTTTCATCTAAAGCTACAATCCCGTCAAGATTCTATGGCTTCTTTATGTCTGTAAAGATATATTCTGCATCATCCGGTTAATTGAGATGTAGGAATAATATAGGAAATTAATTTTGAAAATGCCTTGTCGATCGAACAAACAAGATATTTGCAATTAAACTGGGTTTCTCTCAAAAATCGACTTCTAAAGGATGATTCCATGTCAAGACGATGAAACGTGGCACTTTATGAGGTTAAGTTTAACTTTGTAATCTTTACTTAATATAAACGAATTTTGTGGTGTTGCTCCTTTAACACCCCACGTCAAAATCTACGATAAGCCCATGCTGAATTGTTTATTGGTCGTAAATGGCTATATTATGGCTTAGACGTCTTTATTCCTCATATCTTAGGCAATTAAATAACTAAACCTGCGATTAATTTGAATGAACATTCGTGACTTAAACCTTTAATGTCTTAATATGTTTCACCCCCCGTGCGTACGAAAAGACCAGTAGCTTTCTTTTTAAATTTCAATCTTGATCACATGATGACACAATATTAGAGTTTATTTCAGCTATCTATGATTTTGAGCGTTTGCTTGGCTCAGTAGACGTCTGGGAAAACCATCTCGAACAGAAAGTAGCCTATGGATTAATATTTTATGTACCAAGTACGTAGGTGCTGAATCATGCAAAGTGCAACAGCTTTGCTATGCAAATGTATTCAAATGGACCACGGGTCAATAGCCAGCACAAACGAATAGAAAGTTGTACGAGTGCAATAAAATCCAAAAATGCCATGTCAGGGTAAATTGTTCGGACAGCGTGTGTGCGTGTGCGTGTTTGCCACGGGTGCGCGTATTCAGATCAAAATGTATGTGCATTAATGTGTTTCTACTCGAGCATATAAAATATTTATGAGAAATCTGTCGCATTTGATACGGACAAACGGGGAGGGAATAATTATTATTCAGAACCGTTAATTGTAATTTAGTCTCTGAATTCGTATGAAGCAAATAATTTATCGCACTAAATTATTCTTTGTAATCAGCTTATATGAGCTCTCCGTCATTTCGTATATTAGTGACGATAAAAGCCTAATAAACGATTTATATCATTTCTATTAAGAATTTTATTTTTGTTAGGTAGGCATTAAAGAAATCACTGAACCTTCTGAATTTTCCCCCCTCCCCATTTCCAAATTTCCCTTTGAGAACTCTTTTCCGACACTGTCGTTTTATTATTAAGTAATAGTCCTTCAGTAATTATTTTACTTCAGTTACAAGATCGTATAGACAAAAAAGCTGGTTTTCTCTTATATTGTATAGCAAGCACTCCTCCCTTTTGGCCAAAATTTTTCTTTTAGATTTGAACAAAAAAACTATGTTTTCCAAAATAGCGCAATTTAAAAACCTACTCCAAACGTTACATGAAAGATATTTAGGAATAAAAGGCCCTATATATTGACAGATTCTGTTCAATATGGAATCAGGGCCATTTGTTCTTGAAATTTTGAAAAATCCTGAATAACTTGAAAGCATTTGATGCTGGGTATGGGTATCAAAAGACACAGATTTCAAAAATGCAACAAAATACAGGATGTTTTATTTTTTTCTATCCACATCACAGTCAAATGATCATGATAATATTTTCATTCAATAGATCATGAAAAACCATGCTGATATGAAAATTTTCAGATTTATATTATCAATGGGAACCTGAATATACATACTTTAAGGTAACGGTTTGCCTCTCGCATGATAATATTTTCATTCAATAGATCATGAAAAACCATGCTGATATGAAAATTTTCAGATTTATATTATCAATGGGAACCTGAATATACATACTTTAAGGTAACGGTTTGCCTCTCGCAAATGTTTTTGGAAAATGCATAAACATATTTACCTTATTGTTGGCTATGATTTGGGAATATTTTATGTTGTTAAAATGTTGCGAAATTCCTAGGTACTTTGGTGGCCTATATTTCGAAATTCCAAATTACACATTTTCACTTTTCACGATTGCAGCCATTTTCTTTGTCTGTTTGCGGGTCTGTCCCAGAACTACCCCTATAGTTCGGGAGGTCTATTTCGTACTGGATCCATAAAAAAGTTATACGCTCGCTCCATTTCTGTGGAACCTTGTCAAATACTTAAAGAAATCCGTAAAAAGAATCTGAATCATGAGATTTTAGACTTCAAGATATGTTCAAGTCATTCCTGAAAACATTCTTGAGGAGGTTCTTCAATTGATACTCGGGACCAGGTTCTCTACCAAATTCTAAATGACATATTATCAAGTTGCAAGATTCTGTTGCTTTATGTCAGTGAAAAAATCTCCAAAGTCTTTAAGAGATTCTGAAAATGAGATTGCATCCTTCAGGATATGGGCCGGTGATTTTTCAAAATATACTTTGAGCGGTTCTTTAATTGATTCTTTGAAAGATTTGACCAGATCTTCTAAAAGATATACTGAAATATTATTCAAGACATGTTCAAGTTCACAAAAGAGACTCAAAGGCGATCATTTAAAAATATGATTGCAGGCATCCTACCAAAAAGTTCATTAAAGAATTTTTAGGTAGGTATACTCTTCACGGTGTTCATCGAAAGCTTCTAAATATTTTTGTGTTGAAATTGTTTAAATCATTCAAGATTTTTAGGGATCTCTTGAGAAATAGGCTTTCAAGATATTCCAGCATGCAAGAAACTCTTCAAAAAATACTTTGAGGGGGTCTTCTTCAAGAATCATTTTTTAAAAATATTTTCGAAGGATTTCCCAAAGTCTCGTTTAAGAGTTTCAAGCACTACATCAAGAAATCTGTGAGGATGATTGATTAGGCTAGTCAAGCGAGTTACCTCAAAAGTTTCATGGTGGATTCGTAAGAGATTGTCCAATAGACATGTACAAGAGGTTCACCGCAATGTTCTCCGAAGGATGGCTAAAAAATTCACCCATTTAAGGGATTATTCAAGAGATTCACCATAGTGTGCAAGTGGATTTTTAAGAAAGTATGGGAACACTTCGACATATATTTTGAAAATTTTACGGAAAGTTACGTAGCGATTATGTAGTAGGCTACGTCTTGAGCAACGCTCAAACTACAACCGACCGGTAAGCAAGCTGCAATAAGGCAACACACCGAAAATAATGCAAATGAAATTACTGTAAATTTAAAGGAATATTATACTTATTGTTTTGTGCGCCGCGGTGGCGCCGTTTATATTTCATACTTAATGCCTGTAATATTTATACAGTTTAATAATGATTATTCCCACGTTAATTAATAAAAATATAAACTTTCTGGTTCCCCTAGCATGTTATGTTATTACAGCGTGATAGGGAAATGTTTTCACCTACACAGCTCAAGTCCAATAACTAAATGTACGTTACAATTTAACAGGATTTCTGTCTCCATTGAGGCACGTAGTCCATCATTGTTAATGTGACATGGGTAGCGCACGACCTGATTTAATCATTAAAACGACCTGAAAATTAGATCCGAAACAACAAAACAAAAATGCCTGGGGAAGTTTGTAGCGTTGCAAAGAAATTTTATGAACTAACTAAATCAATTTGCATAATCTCAAGATACCAAATCAATAAATTAATTTTTCCATTTTTTGGTACTACTAAGACAAGCAAAACAGATCTTAAGTGTTGTAATTGATGCTATATTCTGTCTTTATTTTTAAGTGAAGCACGGAATTGAAAGCAGTAACAGAAATCTATATGCTTATTGTAATTTAATTGTGCATTAAATGGTCTCTGTGCTCCACTACTTTTGGAGACATAAGATAGCAACTCATTTTTCGTGCCTTCACGCTTCCTTGGAAGAAATCGTCCCTATTCCTGTATGACTTTCAAAGGTTCTATGAGTTTTTAGACTTCTTTCCGAGTGGTTCTGCTTCCGGTATCTTGTTTTTGTGGCTCTGGTCTCATAATCTAAGAGACCTCTAGCTCACGCGCTATGTCGAGGTGGCACAGGCAGTATAGGAAAGCGAAGGATAAAGTCCAAAAGCTCCTGACCCAAGCGATTTTGAAGCCGAAGGTACTGAGCCATGGGCGGGGGGGGGGGGGGGAGTTCTTCGTAGCCAGCACATACTATCACGCATTCACGCAAACAGTTTGTTCTGGACACATCCCAACCATTTTCTGTTCTATTCTTCCATATCCACATTTCCAAAGCGTGTTCTTCTTTCGCCCTTCTTCATTATTGTCCATGCTTCACATCTATATAGCATTACTCTCCAGACAAAGCAGTTTGCTGGAATCTTCATGTGCAAGGCAAGGAATAATATGCACTTCAACATGTAGAAATATGCGCATATATATGCACAAAAATAGTGATAATTATGCACCAAATATGCATGATGTTCTTTTAAAATGCACAATTTTTCCACAAATTTTGGTATTTAAAACAACAGGTTGCAACAACTTCATAGTATATTTTTCCTTGTTCATGTGTAATAAAAAGATGCCTTCTCTCTCTCCAATTTACTCCTTTTTTAAATATTTTCATTAATCTGTTCGATTTTACACAATGAAACGCATTCTCCATGCCACCAAAACACACTTTCAAACTTTTCCCCTTCTCCAAGCCTTGTTTTCCCCCTTTTGATAAGTATTCTCTCCTCTCTTTTAAAATTTCCGAAAGACTAAGTGGCGCCTATCCGGTTTACTGTCACTACTTTTCCCTTTCTATTTCGTTTTGCTAGTGTACCAAAGCCCCGATATTCACCCCGACCCACCTGTACTTTGCCTGAGCTTACCGCATGCTTATCTCAAGGTCATTTCATTACTTTTGCCCACAATGAACGTAAGGGGTAGGGGCCATTTTTTTATCCCATTGGTAAAAACCGTACGATTTTGAGTAAACAATTTTGAAAATGCGATTCCAAAAAGTTGGTTGATCAAAAATTCACGGGAGAAGAACCCCCCCCCCCCCTTCCCGGTGCTGCGTTACGTCAATTACATCCGTGGAAGATGAAAGCCTCGATGCAATTAAAAATGGAAGTCAAAAGTAACTACAGGCTCAGATTAGGGGTTGTAACGTAATTTTAAATATTTAAGTTAGTTTTGTTGGTAAATTGTTTATTTCATAGTTTCATATTATTCCGCTAGAGGTCACCTGAATGTACCTTTCTGTATTTTTCCTTCTCTTTTGATCTTTTCTTTGTCTATCGCGTGCGCGTTGCTTATACGAAGATATTTAGTTACCTGCGTAATGTATATGGCAACTTAGTTTTCAACATTACGAATATTAATTGACTATACATATTTTAAATATTATAATGAAGTCTGTTTCAAGTTTATCGCGAGCTTTAGAACGTTTCCCCTTCGTGTAACACATTTCAGATGTTTACAATTAACAAGGATAACCTAATCCAATTTCGACAAATAATTTTCTCCAAGAATTCTGAGTTGTGTTGTGAGCAAACAGTCTTGAGTTGCCAATTCCCAGTGGGTTCGGTTCGGTATAATTCTAGATTGTGTAGTAAGAAATAAAAAGGTGTAGGTACATTCCTCAACCATGCTGTCAAAAATTACGATTCTTTCTCTAAAAAATATTTACAGATATAAAGGATGAAATGAAAATAATTAAATATTAACCTTTACGCAACCAAACTAAATCGAATCTGATATCCCAATACCCAATACGCAAAGGTAATTTCATCAATACATTCGAACAGAACAGAAAGCGACTGCCTATTCGCCAAAAATTTCACATAGTAAATCGATAATGACAATTTGCCCTTTTTCTGCACTAACAAAGACATTTCACACTAGAACTCCGAAATTCCGGTACTTAAACGGTAGAGATTACCGATTGCGGTACTCGATCAATCCCGTACTCTTTGTATAAAAATGCGACACACTAATGGCATTAGCATCCGGGCAGAAGCCCATAAAGTCGATCCGCGATAAATCCCACTCACAAATTGAAAACCTCCCGAACTACTCGGATACGAACGAGACTTGCATAAGCTAAGGCGCCCATTAAAAGGAAACGTCACGCACTACGCACTTCGAATTCAGGATACACTTAATTTAATGGTCCTTATGCAGAATTACGAAAAGTTGCGATAATTCCGTAAGACATTTCACACATTTTAAAACACTTTACGCGCCAGAAACGCGGGTTTTAACATTCTCCGTTAAAGGAAAATGTAATTGAAATTTGTGTGTTACAGTTGGTTAAATGCAGCTAATTTCCCGTGAAAATTAATTCACATTGCAAGTCAATTCGTGATCACAGCCATGTAAGAGAACAAGCCTGACTAGCTTGAGTTCTTATTAATATTAACTATTTACATCGCATTTGTAATTGAAGGTTATGATTAACCTCAAATGCCATTAGAAGAACAGAAAGTCACTTAGAGGTCATCTAAGGAGGTGAATCGCACTTTGATGTAAAAAAAATTAATTTTTTACGTATGCATAAGAAGGCTTCAAATTCGAATTCCTTCAGAAGGTTACCATCTCTTGTTACGATTTCATAATAAATTGTATTGTGAGGTGTTTTAGTAATCTCATGTCTTCTTACTATAATCAAGGTGTCAACAGCGCATCAGATGGAAAGGGCTTTTTAGTTATTGTTAAAGATCAACTACCCCTTCTTCAATCGAGAATTAGTCGCATCAACCAGCTGCATTCCGGTAGTGACAACCGAGTCTATGTTAGGTTTAATAATAAATTGTATTGTTAGGTGTTTTAGTAATTGTATTCTTAGTTTTAATAATATCATGTTTTTTTATCGCACTCCATGTGTGCATATTTGATACGTTTAAAAGGCGATCATCTAAAAAGGTGAAATCGCACTTTTAGGTAGAAATTTTTACGTTTGCATAAGGAAACTTAAAATTCGAAACCCTTTAGAAGTTACGATTGCCTCAAAAAAATGGGGATGAAATACACCCTTGAAAAACAGAAACTCTGTTTATCCCCTATAAAAAAAGGCTTGTATTTGTTTTAAATGGTCTCAATTAAGTGGAACTAATTGATTGTTCCGGGGCTTTTTGGGTACCTTATATATTGATCTGAAATAAACAAGTGATTTGGAAAATGCTAACGCTTTCCTCGCTTGCTTTTTGGCAAAGCATATTCCTTTAAATGTGTTCGTGTATTTCGGCTGCTACTAACATGGGCTCGAACATGGGAAGTGTTATTGTGATTGATTGCCGAAAATTTAAGCTATTGTCGTTTTACTCAGCAAAGAACAAATAAATGTGTATTCTTACCAAATCCCCGATTATGACAATCACTCGAATGCAACATACCTGCAACAAAAGAAAAATTAAAACCAATGGTCGTACACAAATCCCAGAGTTTAAAATGAAGGCTTTCCGCCAAAATAATTTTAAAAAACTTTGTTTTCCATAGCGGGCCCATTCATGATCGAAAAAACGAAGGCGGCGGGTATTTAATTGTATCATACACGGATAGATCGGTAGACAGACACATGAAGGAAAATCAAGGACCTATAAGGGAGTTGGGTAAAAAATGAGTGGGTAAAGAGTAAAGGGCTGTGGTGTAACCAACACATTTTGTGACAAAATGGCGACTATTCAACGTGAACGGTTTTATTGCTCTTATAGTCTTATTCGCCTAAATTGTTATTGAATTGTGTGACATTAAAATTTGAATAATTCTGTTCTAGACAGGCCAGTGAATTTTCAATAGAACTACCTACGTATCATTTATGAGGATCTTGGACCTTGGATACAAATTTTGTTGGTTAGGAAATGATGAACTTTTTAATTAGTTAGGGGTATCGTTTAGAGACAAATAATTTTACCAAAAATTCTATCCATTGTGTTAGAAAAATTGCATTTCTATATGGAAGTAATGGAAGCCGGCGTAAAAGGGAAAAAAGTTGCCACTTTAGCGACGTGCAGATAAATGAGCCAAAACAGAAGCCGTTAATGAATAAATTGGAGATCGCACAGCTAAAATTCCATTTTTTTCTCAGATTCGATATATTTTATACAACGACGGCAGTAAATCGTAGCATCCGAATAAATCTTTTTGAATTGGTGGATCGTTGTTAGTCTGCGTTATTTACTGCGGGCCGCACTGAGCCGATTGGAACCAATTGGTTCTTATATGAATGGATTTAAGTTATCTGAAGCCAAAAGGGGCATTTCTCACACTTATAGTGAGGGAACGTTGAATTTAACGCTTTGCACGCCCGTTTACATTTTCACAACTTTATGGATTCGCGATACCTACAACATCGACTTTCTAAATGATACCCAATAAAAGAGGCCTTTCCAAAAATACCTAATTGAACGGCTCTCTTCATAACTAAAATATGATTCTTTATTCGGAAATTAGATTACGTGATTCGGTTTACTTACAGAATTATTGAACGTATGTATAACGTAATGTCATTAGATGATTTACATAACTACGTGTTTTCGAGTTCGTTGTATAATTTCGGTTATTGCGTTAGTATGTAAAATGTCTTTATTAGTCGGATTTAATTAGGTTTCGAACACAAAACTGAGATTATCCAAACATCAGTTTGTTATTGCCTGCATTTGTTTAAAAAGTTTTCACCGATCATCCGCGCTAAGCGGATTACTCCATACGAAATACCTACTTTTTTCATGTTGATGATACTTAGAGAGCTCGATTCTAAATCGACCCGTTGGTTTTTGAAACTTAATTCCTGCATGCAGTTCTTCAATTCAAAAACAATAATCCCCAACATAATAACACTGCAATTGCATATTTTTCTTGCGTTTAGCTAATAAGCCATCTGTACCAATTTGAGAGTACATATAAACGCATATTTGGAAATATGCTTGCATTTTAAAAAATTTATATTTTTTAATGCCCTTAAAATCTCTAAAAAAATTTTAACAATTATATTTGGCAATTTTCTGAAAGTTTCTGTAGCTCTTTTTGATTACAGTAATTAATTTTAGAAAATTCCAATTTCATTGCAGATCCAGCTGTGCAAACAATTCCATTTGCTTACCCGTAAGTGAAATATGTCAAAATAATTTTTTTTTAATTTACAAAGAAAGAAACTGGTGGGTAATTAATATACGGTAAAAACTTGATCATGTATGAAATGATTTGAATTTTTGATCCCATTTTAAATCAGTTCGACAGAGAAGATCTTGGTTTTTTGTTATCCACTGCATTCAAACCAGGACAGAGCTCTTCAAAAATTCACCTCGTAGCTCGCATTTTTAGTAATTTGTGCAAATGATCATTTCTTTTTAACTCTTTTTATTTACTCAATAAATGAAGCTTCTGCCAGTATCTTGAACTCGCGATTCCAAAAAGTTCGTAAAGACAAGAGGGCTCACTATAACCGGTTTGCTATAATCGAAAGCTTTCCGAAACTTTGAGAACTAATCGAGTTTCGAGATCTTTCTAAAGGTAACTTCTTTAATTGGTTGTCTAGAACACTTGATATATATTTTTTAAGAACCTTTTATGGTATACAATAAGATTTTTATGTTGATATATCCAAAAAAGTGTACTCATTAAGAATATGTAACTTAACCATGCAAAAGTCCTCACTATAAAGGTAGGTAATTTTGATGTCATTTAATCACCGATAGCAAACTGTTTCGCATATTATAATAATAGATCTGTACAATAAATTTCGGCTCAATAGTTAAAAAACACGAAAACGTTTGTGGGTTTTTGGGGATTTCTGCGAGGGTTTGAATTCTTAGTTTCCTGACTCACTATAAAACTAGGTAATTTTGTGTTAGTCAAGATTCATTTGTCCAACTGCAGCCTGTTTCAGAAATGACAATAAATCTGCGTGCAAAACTTCAGTCTGACAGATAAAAAAATCGAAAGCGATTAAGCAACAGTTTAATTTGCGAGTGTTTTTAGGTTCCAAAGGAAACTGTTGATTTCAACAGGATGGTGCACCTCCCATAATCGTGCGACAATTTTTCCATTTTCCAAGGAATTTGTTCAATAGGTATTAATTGTTTCTTTGATAGTTTACAGCATAAGTGTTAGATTCCTTCTCCAAAATCCCCCTGACACCAAATTTCCTCGAGACCTCTCCACAATATATTCTATATGATGAATAAGTCATCAACTAAACCTTCAGCTTTATGTTTGCGTACGACTATAATAAACATTTGTGTTTAATTAGTGGTACGAAAATCAAACATTTCAAAGTCTTGCGTTTTGTTTTCAATTCACGTTTATTACTAAATTAATTTAATAAAACTTAGCGAAGCATTCACTCCCTCGGGCGAACAACGTACGCAAATCTGTTTTCGAGTACAAAACAAACTTTTCTCAAAGGCTTTAAACCACCTACCTTATCGATTATTTTGCTACATACTACGAGCAAAGAAATACCAGTTAATCTGTACATGTGGAAAAGAGTGATTAAATATTTACCACTCTTCTCTCACCACGAACAAGATCTACCCGATGGTATAAGGGATTAAAAAACGCGATATATTTTGTACAATTCGTGCACCTTTGATGAATAGTATACTATTTACTTTCAAATATTTGCCAATCTCGCTTAGTAAATAATGTATCTTTTACAAGTTCTGCGACGAGATGAAAATATTTACAGTCGACAAATAGTATAGGGATACACCGCATTTTTTATAATGCTTTGTTGGCGACGGGGTGTGAACATTCTAGCTGACATAGAAACAAAACACCTCCTGAGAATTCCGTAAATATGCTGACGTAACAAGTTAATTGCATTGAATTGGAAACGTTCACAATTTACATACAGAATCCGTCAATAATGAATAAACTAGCATTAGCAAGTTTACAAAGGCAATTTCATTTATAATTTAAATTTAGGTAACAGTATAAAATACGCTAGTTTAAATATATGCATAATGAACGTCGATGCCATTTGTTATAGGAATGATCTGCTAAAGCCTAAACTTTGGCATATCGTTAGCATATGAATCACAAATTGCCTTTTGTAACCCACGTATGGAGTTTAATTGACATTTTGATGAGAGGCAAGTAACGAAATTATCGACTCTACCCGATGAGTAATAAAAGGAAGTGGATCTGTCAAAATTATCTTACATTACATTAGCTGTAAAGATAAGGGGCCATATATTTTCAGTAATAAAGTTATACTCAAATTTAACTTAAAATTCGCTTATGCGGACAGTACAGGAGTGTAAAAAAGTTTGAGATTTATATCAGTCTCATGTAAAATTAAAAAAACAGGAATAATAAATCCCGTGCACGTCCTTCGCGCTGCAGAAATAATGTTATAAAATTAAGAAAATAACAGAGTAAGTTTACTGCACCTAGAGAAATTAGCTTCATTTGTACTTCGTTCAAAGGAAATGCAGATGAAAAATATGCAAATTGCAACTATTCCATTAGGCGACGTGTTCAATAGTCGAGAATCCAGACATACCAATTTATGATTTGCATTTTAAAAATGTAATTGTCGCAAAATGTGTAATAGAGAAACTAAGGGTGTGGTCGCTGAATTTTTAACATAAAGCACACATGTTTCTTTGTCAATATCTCTTATCTAACCCCCAATCATTCACCCAAATTATTTACAACGAATACACCGTAAATAACAAAAATAAATTTAATTTCCTTTAAAAAATAAACTCGACTTTACCTATCAGTCTCAATTTTTAAACGAAGATCATATCCATTACTGCAATATAAGTATGTTGGGTGTAACAGTGACCATAAATTAAAACATCAGCCCGTCAAAAATATCCCAAAAGATCACGTCAAGTGTTGAACAATTTAAAGCAATTTAGGGAAATTAAAGGAATGTGTTGATTTCGGGTTTCGAGCCTAAACCGCCATCTTCAGTATTTTTTGTATGGAATTTCCTCTTCATTAATTTTGCTCTCTACATCTTGGCAACATGGCGGCATCGCCAGCAGGTTTTGAATTGTGCATTTTGTAAATTTAGTTATACACACCCAAATTGATTTATGGTAGGTTTATACCATCTTTATCATTTGTTCACTATCATTAAATCATTAACGAATAGCCAATAGAAACAAAGGTTTATTGTGCGTCGCTAACCAACGAAACCATACCTTTGTTTCTATTGGCTATTTTTCAATGATCTAGGTAATGATACTGAACTAATGATATAATGATTGTTTCATGTTAGTCAAGAATTATTTAAAGAATTGTTGGAGGTCAAAGAAGAAAGTGGAATTTATGGTAGGTCAAGAACGAACGAAGAGTTTCAACCCCATGAAATAGGAAAGCCTATTTCAACATTTCAAGTCTTCTAAGTCTATATCACAGCTGTCAACCTTTTTAAATCTTCTCTATTTTGAAAATCTTGGAAATCATTTGAATTGTTCATTAAATTTCTCGGAAAATTCAGAAAATTGGCACAACGGTGTAAGAATCCGGACCATTTTTGATCCTGAACGCAACAATGTTTGCTTATACTGGAGTGGCAGTGTGATTCTGAAAGTATGAACACAGTGAAGTTTGCGTTACCGCAGCACACACTGAGAATTTATATTAGTGACCTTTAAAGACATTTTGAAATATAATTTTAGAGAATTTGGGAACCATTTCCGAACTAAATGTAAGTACGTATTTATATCAAAATGCTATTCGCCATGATAACTTCTCGCAACTCATGTTTGAAAAGTTGGGCATCCACTAATCCAAGGAAGCAGTACATGAATTCGGTGAAATTTGTGAAAATTTGGAAAAAATGGAAGAAAGTATAAGAGCAAGAGGAAGGAAATTTGAGGGGATGCCTTAGATAAATTAGGGGAATTGCTTTAGAAGTTGATAGCAATTAAAGGAAGTCTTAAGGAAATTTCCATCGATATGAAAACCATATTCCAATAATTTTATGGATTAAATGTTACATTTCCTATTTAAATTTCTGCGGGGGGATTATAAAGGAAATTCTGATACTCGCTATAAGCTCGAGGAATAATATATTGCAAACTTTCAAGAATATTCTACATACCCATTGGAATATTACGGATTTTTATTACATCCCTATAAAAATCTGACATGAAACCGTTCCATATTTCTACTAATTTTAATGGATTGTGTAGTTTCCATACGTTCTGCGAGTGTTTAAGCGCTCTATGGAATCATTAATCAATCACTAATTACTATCGCATGTCTTATACAACTGAACGCAAACAAGCCCACGTATCACACTCTAAGTCATGCATTTCCTTAAAGCACTCCTAATCTCCCATTTGAATCTACTATCTTTCTTAAAGTAATTTGCATAAAACGAAACCCCATCACGTATTTCCTATCCCCTATTGGCGCATATTATCAATTAGCAAAACAATTTATGCGCATAGAATTTGCTGATTTATATTCGTTTCAAACGCCGCATTTTTACCATACAAACTGAGTGGCATGGTTACTCTCCTTTTTCCCTTCGTTATCCTTAGTAGAATTTGTAGACCTTCTTGATCTTCTTAAACGTATATCCGCCTTTATCGTAGTTGAGTAAGGCGCGTCACGTTCGACCTAAATTTTGAATGTTTTGATTTGGCGAAGTTTAAAACTCGACGGAACTCGATTTGCCAATCTCCTAAGCTTGTAATATTTCAAATTCTCAGTGTTTTCGTATTTGGCGTCTCGTAAATAATTGAATAATTAGAATATATAAATAAAATCCTTCGCATCGCCTTTGATGATTTATGGCCCTTATTATTGCCGTTAAGGCGGGCGGCTATATTAGACTCTCCTACATGCGAGGAATTGATAACTCGTAAATCTTTTTATGTAAGCTTTTCGTAAAAATATATACAGCGTGCTATGCTGTAAATTAGTGTATCGGGAAGTAATAAATCAGAATTGATTTGCAATCAGTATATAAGAAACTGCCAATAACTGTAGGATATTAATATAACAAACAAGCGGTTTGTGCAAGATGTCAGTGGTAATACTTCAAAAGGGGGCATTATAAAGAATCTTTTTATAGCTAGGCGCATGTCCTCGACTGCTTCGGGAACCATTTGTGGCAAAACACGTATTTTTCCTCAAAATAATGCAGCATTTCCCCAAGGAAAGGCGCTTAATCTCTCCAAATATACCACCTACTTTGTAATATTGAGGAAATGTGGTTCAAATAGAGGACATAAATCAGCTTATGCCGGGGTGCGTTAAAGGAAATTATATTAAGGCACTGTCTTAACGCAGTAAAAATACTTTTGTTCCTATTAGAAATTGCTTTTCATTTAGAAAGTCGCTATTTTAGAGGTAATGAGTCGTGCAGATGTGTAATATTTTATGATTCCGCTTTTATGCTCAACTCGAGTTGTGAAATTGAACATTATTTCGAGGGCTTTGTTCTTAGGAAAATTAAATTAAATTAAACTGGATATATATCTAAAGTGGTTGGTATTATTTAATTCTTTTTTTTCTAAATTATATATCCCAAATGGAAGTTGCGTTCGGGCTTCTTATTTTATACGAATTATACGAATTTGATTATACTTTGAAACAATTTTACTTTAAATTTAAAAGAGGGAAGTTTTTATATTCGAATATCTCTTTTAAAGGTTTAAGGAGAGTACATGAAATTCGCTTCGTTGTGTACTTGCACGTTATTTGTTACATCATCATCATCTTATGCTGTGAACTTGTTGCAAATGTTAAATTCTGGTATTTCATTATATGTACTCATACTTCATTTGTTTTGCTTGTCTCGCGCATGTTTAAAAATTTTCATATTTATGTAAATGTCTGGGGTTTTTAAATTTCTTTCCACGCGCATTTTTCGTTGCTGCACTATATTACCAATATGCCGCTATCACAATTCGCTTGCGATATTTCACACACGCTCCTTCTTATTAGCGCTCTTGCGACACAAACTGCTTTTTAAAAGCATCGTTTGCTTCAATTTATGAGTATTGCGACTTCTCCACAGAACTGTTATTGGTCAGTTATGCCGGTTGATCTGTGCAATGTACTTACATGAAATACATTGGTAGAAACCTTCGCAATGAAGTGGGATTTTTATATGGGTCATAATATTAACGTATACTATACAGGATTTTCATTTCAAAACGAACCACCGATTGTAATTTGTAATTATTATTTAAAAAAATTAAAAGCGCAATAACACGTCCATTTGGATAGCTCCTAAGTTTTAGTATTAATCCCGACCCCGCCCTCCCACATATACCAACACTTTAAATTTCAACTTATAATACGCACTCTCCATTGAGCGACACATCATTTTAAAAGCCATACAATTTTGTTTACCAAAGTAACCCCACACAATTTCAAGATCGTATACAAAATCCTATGACTCATCTTCTGTGATGACGTTGTCAAAGACATTTGGGTCCTCCTTGCAGAGTTCAAGCAGCTCGTTGCACACTTCCACACGCTGCTATTTTTGAGTGTCGGGTAAGACTTTTGGCACAAGTTTCGCGCAAATCTTACGTAAGGCAAGTTGCAACGTGTTTTTTTTTCATTCTAATTTATATTCTATTCGACATTCTTGCACCGTGTGTATTCGTTCATGTTAACTACACGATTAATTTTATCGGTCCTATTTTTTAGTTCTTTATTTTCCTGCTAGAGGTCGTGCAGATGTCCCCAATGCAATACCTCCCTTACTAACGTGCGGGTGGTGAAAATCAATGTTGCTCGTGTTTGTCTTATCTCGTTTCTTGATCGCCAAGGAAAAGGAGAAAGTCCTTTTATGTCTCAAAATATGCGTAAAATTTAGTTCCAATCAGTGCAGCCTTTTAACCGTAAATTAGAGTTTGACACTTGCGCATGCACCATTCTCTCCAAGGCTTTTCAGTTCTTCCTTTCATGTTTAAGAATATATGTAGGTACCAAATTTGGTTTAAATCGATTCAGCTGTTCAGTCGGAAATACAGCCACACAGATAGACCGACAGACCGACATCCACATCATCGAAATTTTGTTTGGTTCGAATTCCTAGTGGTTCAAAACGTGTTTCCGTCAAAAAAAGTGGGGGGACTCCAATGCAATACCTCCCTTACTAACATGCGGTCGGTAAAAAGACAATAATAAGACATTCCTGCCTGAAGCACCAGATGGGCACGAATTTCTGTCGTCACCAACAACTGCAAGTAATTCTCACAATGACAAAAGCATGTAATTCTCACTCTCAAGGTGACCATTTTCTTGACGATGTGAACAATTAGTCGATTTTGGCCAATATGTATGCAATTTTTCAGTGCCGAAAATTGCTCACACGGATAAAACCTAATTGCGCATTTTAATTTTTGAAAAATCTTAGTGTTGAGGTTTACTTAAGACTTATTTATGTATAGAATAGTTGAATAGTTAAGACGCTGCAATTTCATTTATAACCCCTTAGAAACTTCAATGGAGGATTCATTAATAATTATTCAGCATGGCAGTTCGGATTAATTGAATCGTAAAATGTAGTCGGTCGAGATAGTTATGTGCAGCGACTCCCTGAAGAAGTGTCATTTCAAACAATTCAATCTAGAGTCACTTTAACACATTACATTGCGCCGGGAAGTTAAAGGAAAATTGAGATCAGGAAGTGCATTTTCTTTGATAGCAGACACACGAAAAGCTTTTGTTTTATTTATCTTAATGGAACCGACGGCTTAACGAAATCGCACCACTATTCAGCTCTATTGATCTACGCTACGGGTTCTTCAATTTTTGCGCTCGTTTCGAATTAAATCGTAAATGTGCAGATATAACTATTATTATTGTTTAAAATGGATGGTCGTAATTAAATTCCACTAATTCTCGATGTGTCTGTCAGGAGGACAAATGGGTCTGTCACGCTGATGTAGCACATATTCATTTGTATAAAATGAACAATCAGGCTGTTGCAGCGTTAATACTAGGCATTTAATGAAATTTCGTATTATTAAATCAATTTTTTTTAATTCCTTTGTTCGCTTTGACATATTTCGGTAATTGCGGAAGACATTAGAACAATAACCATTCACATTCAGAGCGTCGGTATTGAAGTTGTATAAATCATTCTGACTGTTCATTTAATTTTCTTTGTCATTTGCGGATGTTGATTTTTTTTATCCGTGTGGTGGTGAAATCGAAGTTATCCCAAGAGTGCCTATACACCATCTCAACAATCTCTTCTTGGTGTAGAAATTGCACAAATTTGAATTTTTTTTCCGAACATTTGAGTATAATAATATAATATCGTCGCATTGCCTCATTTATTCTGTTGTGCGTCAGAGAAGGAGTTTGAAATTCTTCACCCTCGCAGTACTAATGGATGAGCCTATTGATTGTTTCCATTACCTCTCTTCGATTGTACGCTTTAATTGAGTATAATTTAAATTCAAATTCTCCCCCCCCCCCCCCCATTAAAAAAGTCTGCAAGCCGACCTCTCTCATTACAGACATCTTGAGAACCGAAGGTCCCATTAGATTCAATTGATACCGCCTCTTGGTTAGCGTCGAGTTGTTAGCGGAGGCCCGCACCTTGATCTTGGATAAAGACATGATTTGAATATGCTAACACAAGAACTTTCACGAGTTAAGCCCTTATGATACATAATTAAAAGTGCCAAAGCGGCGACATTACATTTGATATGGTACTGGCTATGCCCAGTTTGAATTTCATGCAATTCGGTTCATAAATGATCGAGATGACAAAAGGCACCGTGTATATTAAATCAATTGGGCTCAATTTTTGGCATTGCGTATTATATCGCTAAAGCTAGTCCCAGTTTGAATTTCATGCAATTCGGTTCATAACTAACGGAGATATCAAAAGGGCCTTCCTTATTTTTTTGCCTATATTGCCATTTCACGAACTTCGATCTACAAATTTGATAAAAAATCCACCTGCAAAATTTCACCGTAATTGGTCCATCGATTCTCTTTTAAATTGATGGATATGAAGCCATCGAGCGAGCGAGCGATCTGACAATTTGGGTAGCACGTGACTAACAGATATTCGCTCCAGTAGTGAGGTGTTAAAATAGACAATTTTCCTTAACACACTTACACAACAAAGACAATTAAACATTTGATAGATAATTCCGAGGATAATTCACTTGTACCCCAAATTCCTTGAATGTTTTAACTGCAGCCGGTCACGGTTTAATCTATATTCCCAGCATGTTTGTTATTAAATGTGAACTCCAAATCGTCTCTGCCGGTTTTGTACACTAATTGAAATCAATGGCATTTCATTATGTGCAATTTAATAATTACATTATTTAAACAATAAGCGTAGAAATTTGTGTTGTTTATTATTTGCGATCCTTTCAAGGATAGGAGTCTGTGTTGTTAGTCATTTTATGAAATTAAAGATATGCATATAAATTTAACGGTATCTACCTCTGGGCGCAAATATAAACAGTATCGCTAAATTTTCACATTGACATATAGTAATTCCCTAGAAGGTCCTCCTAAAAACTAAATTCGACGCCCTTTTTTGGCGCACGCAAATTACCCAATTGCCTATAATTCTCTAAAAAATAAATATTCTAAAAAAAGGATAACCGCTACGCAACACTGGAACGGGATTGATAAGGTTTTTCGATTATCGTATCAAAACCCACAACAATCAAGAAAATTAACACCCGCTTTTGTAGAAAATCTAGCCGCTCTTACAAATATTGGTTATTCCGTGTACCAATGGGCTTTTATTTTATCACAGAAGATTCTTAAACGCTTAAATAACTAAATTAAATCATAATAATTAAATAAATACCATCAATAGTAATTCCACGCTCTGCTCCTGTTCTATTTGCAAAAATACAGAGCATGTTATATGCAAATGTCCAATTTTTTTAAATGAACATCCAAGAGAAAGATACAATTTCATAAAACAAAATCACAACGTAAACGTGTAATTCACTCAGTTTAATACAGAAAAAGTGAAGTTTCCTGAAGTTGTGTGCAAGTGTTTTTGTGTCTTTGATAAGTGCACCTGAATATCGCAAAATTTGTACGACCAGACTTTTTGGATTATTAGCAAAAAAGAAAACTGTAAACAAGCTTTGTAAGTTTTTCTTTATTGCAGAAATTTTGTTTTGTTTCATGAGCTTCGGAATAAATGTTTGTCAGTGTCAATTAATTATTTGTGCCTTTATTCGAATCCTACATGCCAAATTTTTCTATTTATGTTTGGTGTGGGTCAAAAGTTGAGTAATAAATTCTTTTAAATCTTCGAGGCCACAGTCTCTTAAATTGAGAAGTTTTAAGTCACTATTAGGATTTTTCTTTGCAGCACATGCCGGATGTGTACCAGGAGAGATTATAACATTCTCAGTTTCAATTTTAATTTGGTTTGAGCTCGCTGGACAAGTGTTTTGTGGGTGGAGTAGTGACACCATGCCATTGCACACAGCAACAATTAAATTTATGGTTAGATAATCTTCGTTGTAAAATAAATCTGATAAGGGAACCAGTTTTTTCGGAGCTAACCGATATCTCCTAAAATATTTTTGAAATCGCAGCCGCTAAAGAAAATAGTGAATGGACATTTTTTCCGCCACTGGGGTGGTTTACAAGAAGCAGGACTCCAAATATTGACCTATGAAACACAGTTTTAATTCAAATCGAATCATTATTAAACGCGAGGCCACTGCAAACCATGTTTTTGTACTCATTGAATGGAAAGATAATGTTTCCAAGCATCCTCGATGCACGGGAAAACGACTTTCCCGCATCGCGGTGTTTTTTAGTTTCCGCTGGAGAGAAGGGGTTATGCGCGTTCTTCGGTTGGTAGTACTTATTGAAGTCAACGAACGTCATGTCATGATTAATCGGAAACAGACGTACAGTAAGTTTTACGTAAATATATAAACAAGAACTTATAACGCAATCAAATTATTTTTCAGAATTGGAACTCAAGAAAAAGTAAAATTTATTGTTAAAACGTCTTAAAATGTGACCTGTGATATTCTGCAACTATTCGCATATGCAGTTTAAGAAAGCACATATTAACACACACAAAGCTTCCAAGGATTTTAAATGTAACGAGTGTATTTACGCAACTCAAGATAAATCAAATTTGAGAACACATTTCTTCACACATGTCTTCTGGGAATATTAAATACGATCAGTACACTTACGCGACCAATAAGAGCACTCTTTTCAAAGCATATTTCTTAACATTGAAGACTTCCAAGGATATTTAGTGCAAACGATGCAATGTCGTGACCAGTAGTAGCACTCATTGCAAAGGCAAAATATGTATTAACCAAAGATGTGGAAGTTTTAAATGTGACCAGTGCAATGGTAGTTACAAAATTATGTTACCAACCAAACATATGATTGTGTTACCAACTCATGATTAAAAAAAACTAATTTACAAAACTTTATTAATTTTGACCTTTTTTTACGCAATTCGTTACAAAAAATATTGTACCTAACTCTTTCGGAAAGAATTTTCCCGCATTCGCACTAAATGCAGCACTCCCTACGGTCGTGCTGCAAACAAAGTGCTCATGCGGGAAAATTAACTTACCGAACTTGTTAGGTAAATAACTATTTCAGACGCTAATGACTGTTGGGTACTGACACCAGGTTATTTGTAGCGCATTTTCGTTGAAAGGCGTCCGCCCGTCAACCCTCTTATTTATAAAGATATTTTTTTGAAATTTTAACCAAATATTCTTCTAGTAAAGGCAAATATATCGCATATTTTAAACACCAGGTGCGCAATGCTAAGTTTCTTATTAATAAAATAATAACAATATTTATGTCACAACATATTTTCCTTTGTACATTACCTTTCGGGAAGTACTGATCAAATTCATGGAAAATGCACTAAAGTTACTAGCCTTAAAGGCGGAAACCTTTTTTTCATTTTTTAAGCTTAAGAAGGCCTTTCAGTGCCTTACTCGATCCTGACCTTTCGCATTTAAAAATAAATAAACTTGATTGGTATCAATTTTGCTTAGATTCAATAAAGACTTTTGGTCTAGATGGCATTCAGAGTACGAAAACACCATTCAACATAGGTCAAAATGACCTAAGCGATGACTTATAATAAAAGAAGATAACATTCCGCCTATGAAATGGAAACTAAAAAGTCACAGTATCTCAGTATTTGTGCTTTTCACAAAAAAAATCTTTCAAGAAATATCAGATTTCTACTGCAACTCTGAGGAAGAGTATAAAAAGAATTTCTAGGGTATTTTGCTATGATGTATGGAAAAATTTCAAGAAAGTATCTAAAACGGTTACCACTCATTGTTTCTAGCACGAATTCTAAGTTGATTCAAGATCATAAGTAATAAAATCGAAGTTGTATAACGTTTATTTTTACAATTTTTCTGTGGCTATCGATTTCGGCAAAATACCATCATCAGGCCTAGCGTCAAATGTTTAAAAGGCAGCGTATTTATATATTAGCATGAAGTGCGTGTTACTGATGGAAATGGAAGTGAATATAAATGAGATACAAGTAGCAATGATGTGTTTAAAACATTTTAAACACATCGACCGGTATTGCTCTTTTTTGGCGGACACGACCGCTTTCACACGCGGTCAAAACAAAAGTACGAGCCCGATTCAGCTGAAATTTTGAACGTAGAATGCACTGCACAATAGTAAATTTGTCTTGCGATAGTGGCGCCATTCGGCGGTGAGACTAAGTACTTATCGGACCGGCCTCGTATATCTAAGAAAATTTCTTAAAGGCCATTTCATGAAACATGTTCGAGGATGGTTTCGAAGAAAATTTCTCTTAACCGGATTTAGATATGAAAGAACGTTTGGAGACGAGGATCAAAAAAAGAACAACACTTCATTACGATAAATTGGGAATTATGAGATGGATTTTCGGTAGGTGGGCGTGCAAAAGCAAATCGTGAAGGGGTTTGTTTTTTCAGAAGTACGGTTGGAAATGAAACCTCACTTGTATTCTCAACAATCTGGAGCTTATTATTAGTGAACATATTTAGGCCGTAGCGTAGGTACATTCTATACTGACATGACTAATAAGAATTACAGCGACGTAAATTTTTAGTATGCCATAGAAAGCAATAAGAGATAAAAGACAGATTGAAGGTTTTTTCTTAATTAAGTGACATGTTGCATTTCAAACTCGAATCGCACCGAGCTCAGCTTCCTACCGTCATATAACGTTGATTGAATTTAACAATGAGTTGCACTTCTGTGGTGTGAGTGAATTGCGACATATTAAAACGTGGAAATAACTGTCTCATTCCGTGCCTGCATATCGTAGTGCTTACGTCTGGAGGGTTTCCAATGGATGATTTTAATTATGCATCTTATTTATTGCTTGCATGAGATTAGAAGCTACAAACTTCGCTTAAGGCAAATGGAATTCTGTTCCTAATTGCACCAGATCATAAATTACTTTTGCATGTATTTTTTTTAGTGGACACAAATATAAAAAACGAAATCTTCACATATTCTGATCTGTTAATCGCATGTTGTTTCTCATTTATTAAAGCGTTTGCGCGTTACTCCCCTTCGCTGTGCCTATTTGGTAATCAAATCCGGTGTGCTGGGGCAATTTCAGTAGCGGAAGTGGCGATAGCACGCGCGAGCTGTACTTACGCCACTCTTTTTTATTACCGAAATTGTTTTTTGTTCCTTTCAATATGGAATTATTTTCTTTCAACAAATAGGATTTGCAATTTATTATAATCATCGGTTGAACGAATACGGGATTAAATTCTGATACGATCGCAGAACGGCATCTGTCCCGAAATTTTCTGTATATATGAATCAGGAAATGATTATCCATGCCGTATTCGTTGATGGGATTAACTTGGATTGTGGGAGTGGATGCGTGCGATAGGGGATGTCGCGTATGACGTGAAAGCGACAGTACAAAAGCGACGAATCGGCAATTTAAGATGGACCCTCTTCAAATGGTTAGAAGAGCTGGATAATTACGGACATCGTTAACTACCAAAAACGGCACAATAAGCATCAAGAAGTTACTTGGGGACAAATCCCTTATGGAAATTTTCTCGCATGCTTTCAATATTTCCTGGGGAGTGTGAATCATTCGGGTATATCTAATGAGGGAGCTTGGGGCCGATTTTGGATTTTCGGAAAACCTGTTAAGATGCGTGTTCGGTACGATAGTGGGATTACCGAGAATCAATCCATTTGCATTCATGAGGCGATTCAGATCTCGATGGAAATAAACGAATAAACCCCGGAATGTTTTTATACCTATATTTAGCTTATTTTTTTTGTTGTATCTGCTTTTTCATTTTATTGCAACCTCTCTTTTACAAATATAAACAAAATATTCGCCCTCAATTTGAAATCTTATGGTCAGCTATTGCTGACAGACAAAGAATTTAATTTAGGGCTCGCAAATGAGAAATTAATAACAACCTATTTCAGCAAATATGATTTCCTTCGGCCACGTTTAGGATATAGATCAAAGGAGGGCTGATAACTGCGTGTTCGATTTGGAGACCATTAGAGAACTAAGGAAATGTATTCCTACCCCACGATTGAAATATTTCTAGGCGTTGATAGCAGAGCAGAGGGCGATTAACACACAAATTCCTTAAGTTCACCATTACTTGTATCTCAACTTTCGATTATTAAACAATGCAGTTGATCTATATGTGTGCAATCAACCCCAAGTGTGGACTGTCGAAGTTTAACGCATTAGTGCGAAAATTATTTACAAATCGACGATTCATTTTTGAAAGAAGTTATGAAATCTAGATGTAAAAATACACGTACAGTTTCTGGCGCATCTCTTGAGCTCATAAAAGTCTCGAGCCCCTAATTGATGATTAGTTAGATTACATTGGATTACTCAAGGGAAGGAAGCTATATTATGCAGTGCGAAGTGCTTTGAATGTCAAGCAGGTTGCATCTGAAGCATCACAATTACATTACTCTCGAACTACGTAACAATCACATTACGGTAGTCGATTGCGCGCCATAGCAATTTACACAAAATTATGACATCACACTGTGCGTGTGTTTCTAACAGCTACACAATTGAAAGAGCCGAAACATTGCAAACATAAAATAAGTGTCTCTGGAGATTTGATGAGAGCACTAATTCGGTTAGTTTCTCCGTTTTAATCGATAGGATGACCCGGTTTTACATCAAATTGTCGTTTATTGAAATGGAAAATTGGAAAAAAATGGAAAAACAAAACAAATTCATTAGCGTGTTATTTGATTTTTGTGAGCTCAATTAAAGGATCGATGTGATTATTGAGTGCATTTTAAAATAAAGCTTCCCTTGTTGGCAAACATTCATCTGTACCCTATTTTTATTATTTTTTTTTCATGTTACTCTTTATATTGACATAAAAGCCATATCAATTTTAGCTTAAGGCAACCGCAATTTGGAGTAGTCATATGGATATGTGTACATTAACTAATGACTTTGGACTGATTTTATTATGAAAACCTGGTCAAGTGCCAAAAAGTACACGAAATATCGGAGAATAAAGTAGCGCTTTCTGTATACAATCACTTGTGACACAAGACCGTGTTTATTCTGAGATTTTGTTAAGCACTCTTCACGTGTTTCTAATCATTATTTTGTGATTCTCGAGGATGCTGTGCCAGGACCGCGTCAATGATCATATTGCTTTCAGGCCAGGACCTCCACAGCACCTTGCCGAGGAGGAGTTGATAGTAGGTACCATCCGAGTTTAAGGAATAAGACATTACCTCGGATGGTGAGTGTTCGTTTTCTGGTTCAGCCACCCTTTCACCCTTAATATCTTGGGCCTACTCGGTGTGCTTGTCCTTGTCAGATTTTAATTGTAAATAAAAAGAAATGCAGAACATTAAACAGAAACGTTAATATCTAAGACATTAAGCATTGGGCCTTGACGTAGACCTTAAACGTTATATTTCGAATCGTGTCTCATAAGTAATGGACAATGCTCTGTAAACCGTAAAAGTCCCTAAGTCAGGAATACTGCATATTAACAAGGCGTCGCGCATTAAAATTTATACCTGAAGGGCTAGACATTACACTTTATGCAATTCTTAACCAAATATAAAAAATTTCAACTCAGTTAGAAGATTCCCATTGTTTAATATTAAATTTTAAAAAAAAGAAAGTCGAAATTCTATTTTATTTGAACTGGGTTGTGCATAAACACATTTATATACCTACGGTGGGAAAATACCCTTTCATATTTAACATTTCCGCAGGTTAAAATTGAAGAATTCCAATTTTTCGATTTAGAATCATTTTACTCCCTCGATATTAGTTATAGTATAATATTATTATTTCGCCATCCTAATTTAATTTGACCGTCTGTTCCGTTCGGGTCTACAATTGCAGGAAAAGGGCTCAAAAAGTACATGAGTGAGATGATTAATTCGTAAATAACATTTATTGTGAGAAAAGAAACGATGCGCTACCGCATGGTTGCGATCTAAGATTAATCGTAGTTTATGCATCAATTTCGTTGTGAAAGTGCCAGGTTCCGGCAAGCCGCATCCTCATTTTATGACATCTTTTTATTTTCATTCTCGACGATGTCTAACTAAAATCTAAAATAGATGAAACGTTCTAATCTGGTGCAATAGATTAAAAATTGAGGCGTAAATAGTTGGTTAAAGAAATAAAAAAGACGTTGGAATGCATGCACCATTCAAGTAAATCCTTAAATTATTTCCGACCGCTTGTTTCAAAAGTATTGAACGTTTTCGTTTGAGTAATTTGTAACTTTACTTTTCCAGAAACGGGGAAATTGAGAATAGAGAAGCGCACAGATTCCCGAGGGAGCTGTAAAATGTATGTGCCATGGCAATAAATTGATGCCGCGCAATGTCCTGCACGATGACAGATTACACCATCATCAATCTTACCGCAACAACGACGATATCATAATCTCATCACTTTGTTAAAATAAAGGTGGCGGTGGTGACGTTGAAGCGCTAACTTTTAGTTATAGTGTCTTCGCGTGTCTCCCCGAAATCTTAAACAATAATTCCCTAGCGAAGTGTGTGCGACAGTAATGAACAATTATAAAACAAATTACGCCGGTTTACTTCGTACCAATTTAGTCAATGGCCGGCATTAAAACTTACAATCCCTAATGCACTATTTGGATTAACGTTTATCCTGGCGCTTCGTAGGATACGATTTAAGTATGGAAATGATTAACATAAAACCAACATTAGTCTGAAGGCTAGGAGCGTTGGGACAGAGCAATGTAAACTGAAGATTATCGGTGCAGGGATTGTACGCAATTATGGGCTAGATTGTATGACTCATTCCGACATTAGGGTAACTAAAGCCTGATTTACAATTCACTATAAAGAAGCCTTATTGGTCGACTTTCAATTCAATAGGACAAATTTCGTAAGTGGTCTCCTGTGTATTGGAACTAAAGATTAAATTACTTAATAAATAAGAACGAATGCACTAGCGCGACTAATCCAGAATACTAATTTGGCTCGGCGATGCATTTCAGCCCTCCTAATTATTTAAATTGGGTCTAAAGAAATTACACAGAATGAGTAGCTGAATTTTGTAATTGATTGTTATTTGCACGTAAACATCCGATTCTTGCAATCACGATTGGTAATTAATTACCGCACGCGTGACAGCATTAAAAGATAAATGGTTAATTTACCCTAAAATGAACTTTTTGAGTTCTGTTAATGTCGCTAAGAAATTTGTTGCTACTCGTCTATGAATATTGAATGAACAATTTTTTGTTTAAATTTCCCTTGGGTGCTATTTAGAGACTTGCACCTTTTTCTAGAAGTTTCCTTAAACATTTTTTTTACCTATACTAGTCACACATCCGGGGATAAAACAGGCGAGTACAATTTTTACTCAATACCGGTCGCCATGAAGTGCTTTCCGCAAACACTCCATCATTAGCAAGGCAAATTGGATCAGTAAATGGAAAATAACCATTGCGTAGTTTTCAAACTAATAAAAACATCAACACAAAAAAGTTCCTAAAACATCAACTCGAGACGAATTGATGAAATTAAGTCCATTACTTTTCGTCTACTAACTGAATTTTGTCAACTTAGACAATTCAATGTACTATTAAGAAGAAAAACTCCGCATGTTCCCAAACACAGAACTGACGCGAGTTTTAGTTTAATTTTGTATATAATTTACGTTTTAAAAGAATCCCCACGCTCGACATCGGGACGTAATTTATTCATTTTTTTGTCAGAAACATTTATTTCTCCTCTCTGCATCGTAAAAAGTACATTTTATTTTAACAGAAAAATCCAAATGATCCTTTTTTGGCTTACAAACGTGGAGAACTTATAACAAAATGCGGATTGGAACAAACAAAAAATTAAACGAATTCAGATTCTAGTTTGTAAAAATCACATGTAAGCAAAATAACGCGCGATTGCGTTTCTTTCTTCGTTGAATAAAACATTTCGCCACAGTAGAGAAATTAAAAATGCCTAGACTAAAAAGACGTCGCAAACGAATCTATTCGTGTATTTTGAAAATTTTTCGTGTGCAGCATTTGCTTTTCTGACCATTATTTCAGTGTTCATAATTACAGATTCCTGTAAAATTATAAAATAATATACCGATTTTAACGTTCCGTTGACTGTACTCTGGTTTGTGTAACTGACTGAATGCGATCTTAGTGTTTGGAGTAATTGGTACCAATGGCATTGGCATGACTTTCACTTATGCTTTTGTCGTGAGAATGACAGGTCTATCTTTGCGAAGAATGTCGGTTCATGTACTAAATAATTATCTTAGTGTCTTCACGCGAATGGGCAAGGGCTGTAATCCTCTTTAGGTAATGTTATTTTCACAGAATTCCATGTTTCGTTTTAGGTTATGCCATATGTGTTAATTTAATTACCTATCTTATTGTTTTATCTATATTGTAATCCGCAACCCATTTATTAATGGCGTACGTGAGTTCAAACTAATTGGATTTAGGTCTGATTTTTAGTATTATAGTTTTTAGATATATTTTTCTTTGTACGTTACGAGCATTGGGGTTATCGAAGTAAAGCAGTACCGTGTTCTGGATGAAATGTAAATACCTACTCGCTTTCGAATTTAAAAATGCTAACTGTCGATTGGCTGGAACTGAACTATTACATTGTATCTAAGATAGAAAAATCGCTACGCAAATGTTTATGTATGTATCTGTCTGTCCGTGAATAAGATTAGATTAAGTTACATATAGCTTCTAAGTACTCAGCTGAGCTGAAAATTTTCATTTAGGTACTTAAAATGTATTCTTGTACCAAATTCCTAATTTATTTGCTGTTTTATGCACCTAAAAGTGCTAATTTATTTACAGTTTATGCAATTAAATGTTATTTCGTAATATGAAGGACTCCATTAAATAATATAAAATAATAAATAATAATAATAACCTTAACAGAACTAACAGGCTCACAACATACTAAAATATCTCAAAAAAAAAAACCCAAGCAACCTCTCAAATAAACCTCAAGAACAAAGAAACACCATAATACAACTAACGCAACATGCACTACAAAGACAGGTCCATCCAATAAAGTTACACGCCCTAGCACATTTAAAAACACACAAAACTCCTTCTTCACAGAAACACACCACATTTTCACAACCCACTCGTATTCAACCGCAACGCAAAAACCTTAACAGAACTACAGGCTCACAACATACTAAAATATCTCCACCAAAAACCCAAGCAATTTCACAAATACAACCTCAAGAACAAAGAAACATCATAAATACAAGTAACGCAACATGCACTACAAAGACAGGTCCACCCAATAAAGTTACACGCCCTAGCACAATTAAAAAACACATAACTCCTTCTTCACCGAATCACACCACATTATCACAACCCACTCGTATTCAACCGCAACGCAAAAACCTTAACAGAACTACAGGCTCACAACATACTAAAATATCTCCACCAAAAACCCAAGCAACTTCACAAATACAACCTCAAGAACAAAGAAACATCATAAACACAAGTAACGCAACATGTACTACAAAGACAGGTCCATCCAATAAAGTTACACGCCCTAGCACAGTTAAAAAACACAATACTCCTTCTTCTCAGAAACAACCCACTCGTATACAACCGAAACGCAAAAACCTTAACAGCACCACAGGCTCACAAAATACTGCAATATCTCCACCAAAAACCCAAGCAACCTCACAAATACGACCTCAGGAACAAAGAAACACCATAAATACAATTAAAAAACACAAAACTCCTTCTTCACAGAAACACACCACGTTATCACAACCCACTCGTATTCAACCCAAACGCAAAGCCAAAGAAACACTTACACAATAAACTCCATTTAATAAAATTACAGGAATTATTATAATGATTTTTTTTTGTTTTGTTTTCCTCTTTCCTGATAGCGTTGGCTATTGTGCCCATCAATAGGTATGTTGGTAAGTACGAATTACATTATCCCTAGATGTCCAATGTACGTGTGTGATTTTTTTTTTTTTTAAGGACCCTACATAACTTCACCAGACACAGACACAGACACTAATCGTTACTTGATTTTAATCCGTGCGATTAGTTAACCAGGCTAGACCTGAGTTCTCACAAGAAACACCGACCATAATAATAATAAAGTCTTTTATTAAATCATGCCACACACACAATTTAACAGGGCGAAGTTCAGATGTTGGGCTACTCACGGCGACCCAACTCTGCTCTTACACTTAACCCTACTATAATGAAAAGAAATCAAAATCTAATTGGGAATTGTACAGAAAAATAACGAATTACTTTGTAATGGGAAAAAAAATAAGTACATAAATAACTTTATGAAAAACAAAATGTATGAAAAAAAATAATAATAAAAATAAATAACTTACAGTCACATGGGTTATAAAATTTAACTCAAATCAAACGTTTGCCTAGCAAAAACAATGTTATGAAGTGCCTTCTTAAATTTCCCGACGGGTATGTTTTTTAAACTATTGCTTAAAGCATTATATTTTTTAGAAATATTGTATGAAAATGATCTTTCATATAATTCCGTTTTATGAATTGGTGGTATAATTAAGTTAACAAATCTAGGGTTGTTACTAAATTGAATTTTGTTATATAAATAAAGAGGTTCATTTATTGTTACCACTTTATGGTATAAGACCATCTCATGCACATATCTACGATTTTTCATGCTTAGCCATCCGGTTCCTTTCAATTTGTGTGATGATGATGCTTTCTTATTCCATAAATTAGTCTCAAACAGGAATTTTGAATTTTTTGGATTCTATTGGAATCATAATCCAAACATGGTCCGTACACATTAGCACAATACACAAACTGTGACAGGACAAGTGAGTTACAAAGCGAAATTTTCATTTGTTGATTAAGTATAGAACGTTGATTAAAAATTAATTTTAAATTTGAGTACGCTTTTCTTATCCTATTTGTAACAAGTGATTTAAATCTCAACTTGGAATCAATTTCTAACCCAAGAACTTTCACATCATCTTTAATTGGTTTATACGTACAATTAATTTAAAAGGACAAACTAGGTTTTGTTATTAAATATTTTTTTTCTTTTCTAGAAGAATCGCTTTTCGAAAATTATTCTCTTTAATCCAGTATAGAGCACAATCGTTTAATACGGTTTCATAGGAAGAAACTTTTAACTTGACCTTGAACTCACACCTGAATATCATCATCACCTTAATAAGCAACGTTTTAACGGTGAGGAGTTTTTGGACTTTGACCGGCAACAAACCCTTGTACCTACTTTCAATGGTAAGCAATGGGTTTTAAATGACGCGCAAGCTTTGACCGGTGACCACTGACCAATCAGCAAGCATTGTGAGTTTTCTAAGAAAAATAGAGTGATAGGAGTATAGTTTTTTAATAAATGCATAAATTACAAACAAACATGACATGTATTGTATAATAGCAAATTTTGATAATGTTTTGTAAATTGAGTTTTCTTAAAATTTGGTGGATAAACTCAATTAACATCGTATTACGCCGTTAATTGCATGTTTACAAACTTTTCATGTAGTTACAACATACTAATTTTTTCCAAACTGGATAGAAGTAGAATGAGAGAAACGCAATTTGGGGCAATTAGTTGTTTTATTAAGAGTCGGCGTTAAAGAGTGCGGATCTCACAAGAACGAACTCGACTCCAGAAAACCCGACTTAAAAAGGATTCTCTTTAGCTTTGGGGCTTTCTTGCTTTGACGCAGTCCCAGCGAATAGTTATAAAAACGGCTTAATTTTTCGCACACGAGACGTGAATAACATCATCGGCTCGCTGCACACAGCAAAATTGATTTTCTCATTTCTGGAAGCGTGCGCCGCTATGGTTTGAAGAAGTTAATGGCCAATTACGGCGATTAATTAACGTGTAGATCGAATTATGTAGCAGTTATGGGAATTAAATTTCCATTACGATCCAGACAATAAACAAACCGGCCCTTTACCTGTGAAGCGCTCTACCCTTGCACCTCAGCAATTCGGTTAATGTTGCATGAAGCCTAATTGATACCCCCGCGATGGGTATCGCCTAACTGAATAAACCAAATGGCTGCATTATGTATCACACTGCATTGTTCCTCTATGAAGCTTACCAGACGTTCGTAAGTTAGGACTAATTAATATTAATTGTGTACGTATGCGGGCATTAATATCCTCGAACAATAGACAACGTTGCGAGGTGGTCGCTTCTAACACATGAAATTAGCTTGTTTTGTTTAATATTTTATTGTTTATGTTAAAAAAAAGTGCTTCATTTGGTAAAATGCCTAAGGGTCGGAAATAAAATGTAGGTTGTCCTTTATATCGTCCAATACAATTCGCATTGTATACATTCTACAAATGCTATATGTACCTACAGAGGATAACAATCTTGGGTTTTCATTGTTAGAAAAATGCCAACAACGGTAATTAACTTAGGTACATACTGTGCTTTGTAGGTATGGGCTTTTTACGAAGGGAATATTTATAATTGGCTAGATGTAATGGATAATCGTTAAGATGTAATGGTCGGGTTGTTCCTGTTTATAGTAATAGCACCTTTGGGATAGCGGAAAGGAGAAAAACCCCGCTGACGATTGCCACACTAAAACTTTTTTTTTTTTTGGCTACGAATGACTTAGCCGGATGAAGGATGCACACCTTATCGAGAATTGAGATTAATTCCAATTCAGCTAAAAACGTTCAACCATGCAGCGCATTGTAAAACCGTCTACTAAAGTTTTAGGAAATGCGAGTGGAATTCCCGGTGGAGACCATTCTTACCGGAATTTTAAGGTTAATTACCAACTGATGATGCATTTCAATTTTAAATTTTTTTATTTCATACTATCTAGTAATCGCCGCTTTCCCAGACTGATTTGAGTCTGGTAAATCGTATTTTACCAGACTGAAAATTTTTACCAGACTGGAAATTTTGCCTAGCAACGGCAACTGACATCCATCTAAACGTGATATTTGATTGAATGATTGATATTGATATTTGTCAAACTACTGTCAGATCAAACAAATCAAGTGATCGATTTTTGCTTTTATTTTAATGTGTACCTACAACATTCTAATCAAAATGGTATTTTAATAGAAATAGAGCAGTATGAAATAAAATGTTTTACATTATTTGTATGTTAAATCAGTTAACGTTACTCGTTTCGAAATTCCTGCCTCAGCTACGCTTCGGCAGTAAACATCTCACTCGTTAACGTAAACCTTGATTTATCATACTCATATGTAAATAACTATTCCACTGAAATATTTGCATAGGTTCAGATTTAAAGATCTCTTGATCAAAGTACACAAGGCTGTTTGACGTATTCACATACATAGGCGAATTTTCCTTAAGACAGAATTGTATTAAGGTGCGAAATGACCGGTTGCAAGGCTCCTTAGCAGCATTACGAGCTCTGAACCTTCTTTGGAGGCGAATTTAGTTGGAGCTAATTTTTGGTATGGTCATATTCTTATAAAATAAGCAAAATCTTCCTAGAGAGTATTCTTGGAAGCTTAAGAGTATACACGATATCTTGAAAACGAGTGGACCGATTGCGATGAAATTTTGCAGATAGATTCTTTATCAAATTTGTAGATCAGAGTTCGTGAATTAGAAATGTAGCGCTTTTGACATCTCCGTTAGTTATGAACCGAATTGTATGACATTCAAAATGAGCACAACTTTAACCATATAATACGCAATGCCAAGCAATAGCCATAACCATACGCAGGAGCTCATTTGCTATATTTGTTTACACATTTTTTATTTTCATTCCTACTTTCTGTCCGGTAATTTTAGTTTCCATGGTAGAGGCGTTTTCGAAAATCTGGTAGATTTGGCCATGGTAACAATTATTGCCACAATTGTTTCCATGATCATTTTTACTAACCCGGTTTTCCCGACTTTTATGTAAATAACTATTTAATTGTCCCCAATGTAAAGGCTTTACCGCATAGAAGACGAACCTGCTACTTGTAGGGGGTGATTAACTCACCCTCAATATTAGTTTTGTAATAAATATCAATGGATCTCAAGTTTTCAAAAATTAATCATTGAGGTACTTACGACAGAATAGAAACCTATTGAAGTGTACAAACAGAGAGTAGACGTTAACGACTTCTATATTTCCCTGCAGGAAGTTTGTACAATACACCCCTTCCACGCGTAAAACATTGTTTTATGGGGTGGAGAAAAAGTTCATGCGTCGAATATAAAGTTTTATTTTAATTTCGACATTCAAAGCGCTCGTTATACCATCACGGAGAATTGGAAAAGGTGCAATTAAATGCGGTGATGCAGGGGGCAATTGAAGATGTGAGTACACATGCTGGGAGAAAATTCTGAAGGCGCTGCGGATAGTGCAGAATTATTAATGGAAACAAATTAGGGTATGAATTATTAAAAAGGTGCTTCGTACGCGTAATTTTAAACAATTTCGATGTTACACACTGAAAAGCAATAAAAACCGTTAACGAGCAATAAACACTTTCTAGCGTAATAAACGGACATTGATTGCATTGACTAAAAGAGTCGTAAACCGAATTTATGAAATTAATAAGTGCTTTAATAGGCGATGGTTGCTAATCCACGTCCAATACCGCATTAGTAAAATTAAATTCCAACCCTAATTTATCGACATAGATCGTATTTTATTCGAATATTTGAACACATGGTGTTTTAACGTGAAGAGGAGAACGTGCGTAATGCATATTCTGGGAGGCTCTTGACTCCGGAACTCCATTAGTGCTGAGCGGCGCCCGAAGCTCTTAACGGATCTAACTTCCATACAACTTTCGAAGCAATTTTGCTGAATGTTGAACTAGTAACAAAAGGGGCAAAGTTAAGAATATCAATGTCGTTTAATGGGACAGATAAAAGTAGGGTTACAGACAACACAATACTCACGATAGGAATTCACCCCGCCGCCGTACTCAAGCAAGATAGTTCGATACTAACGACCAGTGCCGACAAATGTTTGTGCGTCGACTTACCATTGAATTATAGTTATAAATTCAATGGACTTACCTGAAACAGAAATAGAGAGTTAACACAAGCAGTAGGTATACATTTTACAATGAAAAAATGAGCAGTAGTCTTGACCGCTCGCATCGCCTCCCTTAAACTTGTCCATTAAAAGAAGAAGCCGGCAATACATAAAATCGCCCCTTGAAATGCGACAGGCAAGAATTTAATTTAAAATATATTAATTCGCAATTTATTTTCATTAGTGTCACCCCCAAAAATCTTGCAAATTATTCACAAATGCGAATTTAAAAACATTTTTACAATTGTCGTCAAAGGCATTTGCAAAACCTCTACTTATGAAAAATCGTCCCAAGCTAACTAGATTTTCGTCTCCAACTGCAGTCTTTTATAGATCTTTTAGTTCAGTCAGTATATCTAAACTCGATCATAATCCTTACTAGCTTTATATTCCCACATTCTATCCGCATTTCCACCTTATCTTTAGGGTGTTCTAATAATTTCGGCATATACAGGCTGATTCAAATTCGAGGGCCACTATGGGATCTCGGAAACTGTAAGAGATAGGTAGGTAGTTTAAATTTGGCAAGTTGCGTGTTTTGATGCTTAACAAAATGCCGTTTTGAAACTGAAAAAATTCTAACTACTTTCGAATTAATTAAGAACGTTTTAATATGTTTGAACGTATCGAAGGTATAAGCCACAGTGTAAGATTACACCGTGGTATAAGACGACGAAACAAGAATTCCATTTTGTCCCTACCCAAAATGGACGATTGGATCCGATCCGATTACAAGGTAAGCGTATGCTAAAGAGGGAATAGTTTTGTTGGTTTTATTCCCACTAGGGACCGTCAATTTGTTTTAGTTTTTCCGAAGTGACCGCCGCCATTTGCTGAACTCGTCCGATTCCTGAAGTTGCCGTTTACACCGGTTGAGTTTGCCAGAGGTTTCAGAGACCGATCCGCCGCTACCACCGACCTTGCTCAGGGGCGAGGTTGTATCCTTGGTGGCGCTCGAATCCGTCAGTCCCTCTGCCCGTGCCGTCGACCGAACACCCACTGCCGTTCCCATATTTTATTTATATTTATGAAAATGTATTTGGTTTTCTTTTAAATTCAATTGAAATTATGATTCCGCTAATTCCTATTTAATTTTAAAGCTCGCAGATTGTGCGCAAACTACCCCAAGTTCGTCGCACCGCACCCAACTGCCAAAATTTCACCCTGAACCCGGGTTCGAACCAAGAACCCTTAGTACTGTAGTCGAGATTCAACTCCACTGCGCTTCACGGGCCATTAGAGAAGTTCAGACTCCTAGCAAAAAGGTAATTTACCGCAGTAGGTAGCGATGTAGGCAATTGGAAATAATGCATACTTATAAAAAAGAAGTTTATAACAAAGTATTAATCAGTATGATGGTATACGCTCGTATGCATACAAAAGTATGTATAATTTTTTTTCTGGGGAATGTATGTCAATAGAATATGTATTATTAGTACAAGCAAACCACCATCCATTTTTCATTTCAACTAAAGCATTTCTATGAAAAATAATAATGGTGGATTGTTAGTATTTTTCCTGCACATTCTATGCTCAATATGTATCCTACAAAGTAATCTGTCCAATATTTTTACCTACACGTTCACTTTCAGTTAATGCATAACTGGTACCTCATTTTCTGGGTAAAAAAATGGGCCATAACTTTTCATATAACTTGTTACATGCTTATAATTATGTACTTTCGGAAAAAATAAACGTTTTAAGTACACACATATTTAAGCTTTAACGTGTCTTTACTACTTCATTAATTATGTCGCTACTAAAAATAACGATTTCACGCCACCCGAGCGTAACCATAATTTTTAAATTCGACGTTAATTCAAGCGAGTGAGTGGTCAGTAATAACACTCTGGTAATTAACGTAGTCCCAGTGCGATTGTCTCAATTGCTCCTAAACCAATGCGATATAAACTGACATAATTTAGATGGTTAGGCGTGATACTTGTTCCAAACGTATTTCCCAAAAGATGCATAGACTTGATTGGGATGCTTATTGCTTAGACAGAAAGAAGCATTTGAATTTGATGGTATCTTTATAAATAGAACAAAATATTAAGTATTTTTGTGGAGTATCTTGGAATTGATTTGCAGCAGTTCTGTACCACGAAACTTTCTCTTAACTTCTCAGCTTCTTAAATTTCAAAACAGAATTTTATGCGCAAATTAAAAAATAGAAACTATTAATAATTAATAATTGGAACTATTATTTTAGTTAGTTTGATCTTGAATTCGGAAGAATTTTGGACTGGAGGAAATATCCTATATTTTATTATAACAATGTATCAGTAACAGCAAAGTCGCAGAAAGCGAGAGAGTCGGGAAAGTCGTACGAGGAGGAAAGAGAAGGAAATATTGAAAAACTCAAAAATGCAGAGCAAGAGAAATGCGCGGATGCTGAAGAAGACGCCACCAACTAACAACCTTTAGAAACAGATGTGAGTGAATTTAAGGTCAAGGAAAGTCAAAGGAATGTCAGATGAAAAAGGGGCTAAAATAATATTATAGTAGAGTAAAAGATAATGAGAAACAGAAAAAGTCCAAAAAGCAAAGCTTCTTAGAATTGAGGAAGGCGTCGAAGGCCTAGGAAAGTAAGGTAATTAGTAATTAGTGTTTTCGTGAGCCCGGATTTTATTGGGAATCTGTAACTCGAAAACTGTAAGTAATCTTAAGATTTTTTTATGTTTCTGTAAGACGCATGGTGCAATTTTGTTAAACAGGATTTTATGTTTAATTACATTTGTGGTCGCAGAATAAAGTTAATGTAAAATATGCAAGTCGTGTGTTTATTCGATCCCTTTAACCATTCAGACATAAGTCTCATGTTCAATTACGATTAATTATGTTAATTCGCGCCCAACGTTAATTTCAAGGGCTTTCAAAATTTGTGAAATTACCTTTTTGGAGTTTAAGGAGTTTGATCCCGACGATTGTTTGTTTGGAATCAGGAATTTAAAGTCAGAATTGAATTTTTCTATTGTGCCAGTGCACTTAGAGAAATTTCATTAAAGAGCTAGGTCGGTTTGAGGTGTTTTGTAAATGACCCGAAGTTAAACGATCACAGCAATGTGCCCAAGATAAGGTTGTTTATCATGGGGATATCCGAAACTATACAAGAAACGACAATGGTCCATTTGGAGAAAATATAGCCAATTAAAAAGTTGTTATCATGCCAGACAGCCTGAAAATTCAGATTACTTCCGAAAATATTCCAGAAAAACCAAAATTTCGTTTACGTTTTTATTTTTTTTATGTTATTTGAACAGATACACAAAAAACCAATTTCTTATTGCCATTTTTTCAGCCCTACACGAAGCCGTTGAGAGATTTTCAATACGTTTCATTTCGGATAAATCACCACCAACTTTATTTTTTTATATGGCCCGTAAAAAAGTACACACTGTATTGAGTAGCATTACCAATACAACCCTATACAGCACGCAAAAACACAAAAGAAGTTGGAAACTGTTGGTTTCAACAAGATGGTGCACCCGCGCACAACGCCCTAATTTACTTGTATTCTTAATAAAATAAATCTGGCGCGGAACACCCGTATTATAAATACTATTAACAGAAAATGTCAAAAAAGGAGCGGACACAATTTAAGGATCCTGAGAAAACAGAAGCTCTATATCAACATACCTACTATACATACTACTATATAACAGGAATTCTAGGTCTATTGCATATCTTTGCATATTTACTACGTCATTATTGCTAACTTCACATAAAATATGCAAAAATCTATTTGTACCTTGTTTATCGCTAACTTCACAAGAGTTTTTAGGTCGGTTAAGAAAACCCTGCGAGGGTATTGAAACCAATATTACCTTAAGAATTGAGAACGTGGTTTTCCACCATCACCTTTTGACTAAAACTAACTTAACAGAGATAGGGGGGAGACAGAGGATTGGGTGCTAACACCTGGGATCCGAATAAACACCCTGTACACTCTGTTCAGGGTCAGTTAAAATGATAAAAAGTTCGTACATAAAAGGAGGTAAGTGGTTATAAACAAGATGATATTTAAAGCTTTAGTTGACCCCTCCAATTTTGCTCTCCAGAAGTTTGCGCGCAAGAGAAATTGCAGTGCCCCTAATATTTCAGTTTTTTTAAGCTAAACATTAAT
>NW_022170249.1:49272325-49273703 GCF_008802855.1 Photinus pyralis
GAGGATTTCAAGTGCTAGTAGTGAAAAAAATAGTATATATACCACGGTAGAGAAGTCTATTATTGCCCTCGCACCTTACACCCCTCGGCGCAAGCGCCTCGAGATGTAATCTTGGTGCTCAGGCAATAATAGTGGACTTCTCTACCTTGATATATAATGTACTATTATTTCAGCTATCTATGATTTTGAGCGTTTGCTTGGCTCAGTAGACGTCTGGGAAAACCATCTCGAACAGAAAGTAGCCTATGGATTAATATTTTATGTACCAAGTACGTAGGTGCTGAATCATGCAAAGTGCAACAGCTTTGCTATGCAAATGTATTCAAATGGACCACGGGTCAATAGCCAGCACAAACGAATAGAAAGTTGTACGAGTGCAATAAAATCCAAAAATGCCATGTCAGGGTAAATTGTTCGGACAGCGTGTGTGCGTGTGCGTGTTTGCCACGGGTGCGCGTATTCAGATCAAAATGTATGTGCATTAATGTGTTTCTACTCGAGCATATAAAATATTTATGAGAAATCTGTCGCATTTGATACGGACAAACGGGGAGGGAATAATTATTATTCAGAACCGTTAATTGTAATTTAGTCTCTGAATTCGTATGAAGCAAATAATTTATCGCACTAAATTATTCTTTGTAATCAGCTTATATGAGCTCTCCGTCATTTCGTATATTAGTGACGATAAAAGCCTAATAAACGATTTATATCATTTCTATTAAGAATTTTATTTTTGTTAGGTAGGCATTAAAGAAATCACTGAACCTTCTGAATTTTCCCCCCTCCCCATTTCCAAATTTCCCTTTGAGAACTCTTTTCCGACACTGTCGTTTTATTATTAAGTAATAGTCCTTCAGTAATTATTTTACTTCAGTTACAAGATCGTATAGACAAAAAAGCTGGTTTTCTCTTATATTGTATAGCAAGCACTCCTCCCTTTTGGCCAAAATTTTTCTTTTAGATTTGAACAAAAAAACTATGTTTTCCAAAATAGCGCAATTTAAAAACCTACTCCAAACGTTACATGAAAGATATTTAGGAATAAAAGGCCCTATATATTGACAGATTCTGTTCAATATGGAATCAGGGCCATTTGTTCTTGAAATTTTGAAAAATCCTGAATAACTTGAAAGCATTTGATGCTGGGTATGGGTATCAAAAGACACAGATTTCAAAAATGCAACAAAATACAGGATGTTTTATTTTTTTCTATCCACATCACAGTCAAATGATCATGATAATATTTTCATTCAATAGATCATGAAAAACCATGCTGATATGAAAATTTTCAGATTTATATTATCAATGGGAACCTGAATATACATACTTTAAGGTAACGGTTTGCCTCTCGCAAATGTTTTTGGAAAATGCATAA
>NW_022170249.1:49273803-49320359 GCF_008802855.1 Photinus pyralis
AAACTATAAGGGTCACGGAAAAGATTTGTATCATTTTTCCATAGTTTTCAAATATGCTATGCAGACGATTTCAAGTGCAGCGTTGGTAGCGAAAGACGCCCTTCAATGTAGGGAAAAACACCCCTGAACTAAACCATGAGGACCGTATAAAAATTATACATAAAAAATTCATCTTTTTGTCACTACTTTAAAATATATCCTGGCAGACGATATTTTAAGTGTAGTTTTAATAGTGGCAGACGTCTTAGAAGTTAAAAAATTTAGGTATAGTAAATCCCAGCGAGTGCGAGCGTGTGAGAGATAAGCGCGCGAGAGCACAACGAACAGAGATAGCTATAGATTTACGCACCGCTTGGAGTTACCAAACGAATTAAATTAGGGAAAATAATAAATTGTTTATTTCACTATAAGATTGTCGGTATTTCTTGAATTCTTCTCAGACTGAGAAACAGAAAACTTGAAGAGAAAAGAAGATATATCTTCAGCTCGTTCTAAACTATCCTCTGACTCCAGTTGTAGATGTTGTTTTAATCGATGGATTATTTTTTTTGCATCTTTTAAAAGATCTCCGGTAAACCTTTGAGCGATTTTCTGAACACATCCTCGGCAAAATTTGTGCTGTGTCAGCGAGAGAAGGTAATCTTACTTTTGACAGATAGTTACCCCTTCCATGAAGGACGCAGAACATGATCGTTGGGATCAAAATAAGGAAAGATTACAATCCTACTCAATTTCTGTTTCCATACTCAGAAGCAGCCTGCAAATTTCATAAAACCACTTGCAATGATAGCTCAAAGCCTCTCTTATAGATTACTTATACCGTTCATAGGCAAAAAAGACCTGTTGCGCTTTACTTGGAAGGAAAGTTGTGTTTGCCACCTATGAAGATAAGTGCTATAAATTTGTGACAAGATGATGTGGTAAAAACTGAATTGTGCTGCAGCCACTAAGAGGCAGATTCTCGAATAATTTACCATCTTGGTAAACTACCAACAAGTAGCAAAGTCATTATTAGCGCTTCCGATATGGATATTGCTGTTATTGCTTTGGGAAATGTAAAATTGACGCTACCATCAAGGTATAGATGGAAGTAGGTCTCTTTTCCAATAACACGCTGAAATTCATAAATCTTCGAGAGATGTTCGTGAATTTGGGTGTTGATGTGTGTAACGCGCAGGGTAACGCGTTACCGGGTTCCCACGCATTTACCGGATGTATGACTTGTGTATGGTCCTCATGGTTTAGTTCATCGCAATTTGGGCGAATGCCAACGAAAAATGTCTGAGTTTCTACAATCCGTTTGATTGAAGTGGATGGAACTATGTGAATCAGAAGTTTAGAATCAAATGGTTTGAAAGATCTCAGTAGTCAGTATCCTATCGCTATCTCTGTTGGTTATGCTCTCGCGCGCTTAACTCTCACACGCTCGCACTCGCAGGGATTTAGTATACCTAAATTTTTTAACTTCTAAGACGTCTGCCACTATTAAAGCTACACTTAATATCGTCTGCCAGGATATATTTGAAAGTAGTGACAAAAAGAGGAATTTTTTATGTATAATTTTTATACGGTCCTCATGGTTTAGTTCAGGGGTGTTTTTCCCTACATTGGAGGGCGTCTTTCGCTACCGACGCTGCACTTAAAATCGTCTGCCATAGCATATTTGAAAACTATGGAAAAAATGGAATTTCTTGATAGAAATCTTTTCCGTGACCCTTATAGTTTGGTAATTTAGTTGATCACCTAAAGAAGTAACCTATTCAGCGCCGCCCCAAGTTAATGCTGCCACTTACGACTGGTAGACTGGTGATTTTATTACTAGTTTTCAACGTACTTTCAGCCTGTATTGACGAATTTTTTGTCGCTTATGGTTTAGTTACTATGTACGCTGCCTCCCGGTCTATAAAGGGGAGATTCTTAAATTCCATATCGTTGTTTTCCGGACGATTCTCGAAACACTGCTTCGTTGCCCAGATTGATAACCACATGCGTTGCTTATCTCGCACAGAACCATTTAACTTTTTCTATACTCAATACTTGACTAGATTAAATTGTTTACATTATAATTAAGGTTTGATTACACATTCCATTATTTATGCATTACTAAGTAACTTTACAATAAATAATTAAAATTACAATTCAGGATGTCCCGACTACTATTTCCAATACTTAAACCGAAATTACGTTAACATCACGTATTTTTGTACACTACACTGACTCGCTTTTATCTTCGGCATTGTTTCAATCTAGAGCAATATCAGTCCTCTGTAATTTATACAATATACTCAAATGTGATATGTAAACAACGTGTCTTGTAGACGTTAACCAAAAATAACAACGTCCTGTTTATGGGAAGTTTTTCAATTTAGTAAAGTAAATTGGGGAGGGGTGGTTATTTACGAATAAGCACAGAATTGGTTTATTTGATTTGAATTTGTGTTTTCGTAGTTGTTTCACCTTTCTAGAATTGTTTGTAACATTGTAATTCCTTCAATTTAGTTAACACGCTTCAATGTAGGTACATTTGGTCGTGTGCGATAAGAGTCTTTGTTATCGATATTTAATTAACGCACGTGTTTTTTTGTCGCTGTTAGAAGAGAGAACGGGCTAGGTGTTCAATTATGTTCGCATTAGTCCGACGTAAGCGAGGACACGTTTTGTCGAAGGTGGCGTTTTCAAGGCTAGTTATCATTCGCGCTTTATTTGTAAAAACCGAAAAACGGAAATTTATTTTGTTATGATATAACATGTTAGTACCCTTATCCAAGAAAATTTTCCAAAAAAAATTATTTTAATTAGATCAATAACACAGATATCCTACATCAAAATAAAACAAATGAACGTGTACGTTTCTTATTAAACCTTGAAGACAAAACGAAATTAGCAGTAAAATGGTTGTTACCACAATGAATGTTCAATATGTTACGTTATTGGAAAGAGCAAAAAAATGTCTATCTAATGAGCCTAATGAAAGTGTGCATGATTGCTATTTAAGAAAATGCAATTGTTTTTCGTTATCCATTTGTTTTCTTAAATAAAGACAATGGAATGCTGTCTTACCATGGGAAATAAAATATTAAATAACTTTCATATAGAAAAATATAGTCGATATTTACCGAGATATATACTATCTTCCATACATAATGGACACCCTGTATATTGTTTACCGGTATCAGAATTTAAGGCAATACGAATTTGAAATTAAAGATTCAGGTTTCGAAAAACGTGTATTGTCTATTTGTAATATCTTTGACATCGACAGTTTACATGAGTTCTGATTCCGCGAATTAATATTTTAATTATAAAAACCCCGAAATTAATTTTAGTTCTGTACTGCAAAAGAGAAATGCACAATTTCAGCCTCTTTTGAAAGGAAATGCGATGGCCGAAGAGAATATAAATCTTCACGCCCTAATACATCATCCTCTATAATTTTTTGTGATGCACCATAATTTGATTTTGATTATATCGAAACGCTTAGTCGGTTGAGAGAATACGGATGTAACAATATAATTAACTCGAAATTTATTTGGTTTGTAATTAAAAGCGGTTCCTTGGAAATTTACGCTTTGTAGGATAAACCTAATTTATTCCTCGAAGAGAATCTACCGATTACTTCAAAAACCCGCTATTTCATTATAGGGATCGAAAATGGCCAGTCTCGAAATCATGCGACAGTTACGTAGAGATACAGTATCATAAAAATATCGATAAATCGCGGCGAAAATTACATCCCCTCCCAGTTTTTCTAAAGAGTGAACATAAACCGAGCTTTAAAATTGCGCTCTTTTATTTATGTAGTGAAAAGGGATTTTTAGATTCATGATTTACTACAAAGTAAGTAATGAACTGGAATAATCGTTGAATTCCGTCGTAAACGTTCGCAAATTTCTTTCTTCAGTTACCAAAAAAATAAATTTCATTTTGAAAAGATACTAATTGTGTTTGTGTTGAATATAGATTCGTTTAATGCTATAATGGTCCTTCAATAACTTTAACTGGGCTGTAACAAGCGAAAGCCTAATAAATTCCATCGTTGTATAAAAATAAGGCCACTTGAGTAAAAACCTTTGTGCGCTTATAGTTAATAACTTTTTTTTATTTTGTGATGTAAATATCGCGGTTCTCGAAATTAATAATGTTTGTGCCACATTCCTTGACAATTTAATACAAAGTAAGCTTTGACATACATGAATAACAATATCAACTCCGTCGCATTTTCGACTCATCTCGGTCAACATGAATGAGTGGATACGTTTTAAAAATTATTATTAAAGTTATGTGTTTGAAGTATGTCTGGTGTATAAATGCGGGAATGTCCAGAATTTAGTCGATTTGCTTTTAATGCGAAAGAAGTGGTATGAAAGTTTGCCACGATCGATGAAGTGCCGTTTATGTCCAAACATAATATAATGTTTGAGATCCCTTGAGGTTACAATTTCAATCGCAATGTACCACCTCGATAGCTACTTGAACGGCTTGTTAGTCAGCGAAGCCATTTCAAACACTTATAAATTGTAACCGTGCGACCCAGAAACTCATACCGCACATCTTTCGTTGCAATTGGCGGAAGGTAAACGATTTTTATTAAAAACGTTTTCAGACGTTTCTTTATTATGGAAGAAGACCGTTATGAAAATGAATAACAAAATGATATTATTTTATGGGCATGTGTTTGGTACATGTTGGTACATTTTGTTTCGGAATGTTGCGATACATTTGGACTTGGCCCGCCCAAATGTATTTTCGGATTTCTAAAAAACCATAACGACGCAAGAGTTATTATCAGTGGCGCATAACGAGAGCATTGATTTTAAAATAATGCGACTCTCAAATCTCTAATTGGGTGGAGGGGGGGGGGAGGTGGGCAAGTTACAGTACTTAGTCAATGTCAATGAAGTGTTTTAGTATATTTTTTAAACGTTAATATTATTATTAATTTGTTGTGTATGATATTAAAAAGATGGACGACGTCATACTTCTATGGCTATTCCTTTAAAAGTCTAAATGGTGGATGGAGGCGGTCATAGCTTTAATAAACATTTTAAGGTTATGTTTGGTATAGCTACAGTACCATTTGTGTTGCGGCAAATGCCATGTTTCATAAGAGCGGTATAGGCAATGATATATGATCGTTCTGTATTGGTCTGCTGTAGTTTCATGACTCTTCATTGCAACCTCTTTTTTCATTACAATTCCAATTGCCCTTCCAATGTATTGTTTATCGATCTCCCTTAATTTGACCAGATCAACAAGAGAATATGGCCACTATTAATATCTGAATATGACAATTTGCACGTACTTTTTATTTATATTTATATTTGAACCCATTTCTGTATCCATCTCATGATGAAATCAATCTGCGTTCGAGATCTATATCTAGTGGATTTCCAGGTGTAACGTTTCCTTTTATGATATTCGAACTAAATGTTGCCTATGACCGTCTTCCTTTTCTTGCAGAATTCTATTAGACGTAAGTATATATATTTTCATTTCTTGCTCCCACTCCACGATCTCCAACGACTCTTTCCAGTCTACCTTCTCCAATACTAGCGTTCCAGTCCCCCATCACTATTTTGCAACAACCTTTTTCTTCTTTCTCTATTGTATATATTCTATTTTCTTGTATATTTCCTATATTTCACTATCTTCATAATCACTAGTCTAGTTGGCGTGTACACTTGTACAACAAACAGATTTTTCTGAGTAGTATTATATTTATTTATACACTTCCTCCTCATCACCTTTTAATTCCGAAATGATTTCTAACGCTACTTCAATTGACAACTTTTCTTGGATAATTTTCACTTCTTATGGGACCATCACTAAAGGCCTGTGAGTGTGACTTCATCAACTCTCGTAACCTTCAGAGCTTTTACATCTCTTAGCGATTGTTTATTTATACTACGCCACGAAATAGAATCAGAAAATTCCTTACTTTTCGTAAGGATACGCTGGTTGGTATCGATAAAATAAACTCCTGACAGAAAAGGCGCATTTCCATATCATCTGCTTTGTTTTATTTTCACTCAACTATAAAGAGTCCATGCATAAATCTGTTTTACAGACCATACACGTCTCGAAACGTATTGAAAATGTGAAATTCCCCTTTCTGTTTGTATTGGCGAAGTTTAGTTACGTTTGAAACCATTCTGTGCACTATCCGTCATTGAAATGCATCCCTTTCCCGTAACAGTGTATAATATACTGCACCATAATAATGTCAATGATGGTTTACGTGTGCAGGTATTGTATTTTACACGACTAACTGACAATAGGATGCGGAATGTACTTCTTTACAGCTTTTGTAGCACCGGGTAAGCTCATAAACTGCACATGCGACACTTGTGTATGTATTCTAAAAATTGCCGGACAACCAATCAAAGCATCTTTTACATAGGATCCATAGTTCATGCAGTATCGTCCAAGTCGATATTTTTACAAGGGCAGGATTCGACGTCATTTGCACCATCAGTATCTTGCGACATTACTGGAATTTGGTTTAAAACCGTAGACGGGACTTCAACAATAATTACGGCGCTTTTACACCCCTTAATGCTACCCTTCAAAACCTTTGATCTCAAATCGCTAGTTCACTAGTCAATTTAAAAAAAGGGAGTTAAAATAAACGACCAACTCATAAAATGAAACGAATGCATAGTTTCGTATTGAATGGTTTTGCTAATCGACTCCGATTGGTCGTAAATTGCACACAAAGCGAAAAATTGCAAGGAATATAATGAATTATTTACCTGCTAATTAGATTTAAGTTTAATGTAGTACAGTTTGATTACAAAACATGCATGTCCTTGCAGCACGCTGTTAGCATTTACGAATTAATTTAATCAATCACAATAACACCATTATACAGAACGGTAAACGAATACGCCAAATCCGGGGACGTAGGTATTTGACTAATGTCTGTTTTCCTCTATTTAAACATAGCGTAAAATAACAAAATCTATTTGAATTTGAAAATTCGACCTGTATTTCCACGCATTGTTTGCTTTGTTCAAAATAATACAATTTGGATTCACTCATTGCACACTATTTGCATAATAATCCGCAAATTAATTAAACTGATCGTTAATTATTAATATCATTGTCACAAAAACTCTCATTTGCACCCGTTCTACGTATAAATCAAGCGAATCCATGGCATATTGCCGCTTCTTAACTTTACTGTCGTTTTTTGTAATGTGTTTCCACAGCAAGCTTCCATCAATTCATTCGCCTGCACATTTAGGACACTGTATTGGATACTGAGGATTTAAACGAAAATGGAAAGTAATCAAATCTCGGAAATCATGAAAAGGTTTTTCGTTATGAAATTATCGAGAGCGAAATCTCTGATTTATGGCTTCCACATATAGGCATAAGCTTAAAATATCATTTGTGAATGAAATACTCTTTTGCTAAAAAAATCGTACACGAATTACAAAAGTGAAAGAAAAAATCTCCTGGTTTACCGTGTTTTAAAAGCGTGTTAAATTTAATTTATCTGACTGATGGTAGTTTTAAACCAGGGTATTTCATAACATTGTTGAGTTGGCGAATTTGTTTTATAAACAAGCTTTTCAATTACTCTTTTTATGAGCGTTTACTTTGGTAATTTATCCTTGCACCATTGACTGCGGTTTTCATTCAACTTGAGCATTTTAAACTTCGTTTTTCGCCACCGTACCTGCTTGTTTTTTCTCAATTTCCTTTTATAAACGCTTTTGGGTATTCGAGTCAGAATAGACTATTATTTATCGAAATCTTCTGCACGTCAGAATTCTTGATAGCTTCTGGCAGGATGTACTATTGCACAAATAAAAACAAAGAACTTTTTTCATCTAATAACAGAGAGAATCATTAATATTTAATTTACTACAGATGTTAGCACTCTCACATAAAGAAACCCTGGTGTTCCTTAGAAAATAACAATAACCTCTGTTAAACTAACAGAAAAACACAGCTTTTCTATACGCGAATCGTTTTAGGCGTCCGGAATTCCACAACTTGTGCTTCATATGCTAACACGAAAATTTAAATCTGATTAATTGCGCATTGAAAAATTCAACCCCTAGACAAAAAAGGGAACTAAACAATTCTTTCTCCTAAATGTTGCATTAACTTGTATTGAGATTCAAGGGGTAACATCAACCCCCTTTATACATCCTTTATATTGTATATTCACCCTTATAAACGCTTAATGGCCCATGCCATGGATCTCGTAAAGAGAAAATTAAATGACGATTGGCAGAAAAGGGCAAATCGTGCGAATGGCGGAAACAATGATGAAACAGCTTTTCATACTACGACCGGGTCACATGAAAGCAAATTGCGAAAAATGGAAGAAATGGAAGGAAAATAAGCAGGAGAAAGTCCGTGAATAAGGCGCACTGTGTGACGAATTGCCTTCCGGGTGTTTGGATTCTGGATTCCGGCGCCACGTTTTCCCTTGCCATATGTCTATTTGATGAACACTTTACTTTTTCTATTTTTTATCCACTTCTTTTATGCATCATTTAATTTATCTTTCATCATTACTTCAAATCTTTGAGGTATTTCTCATATTTTGCATTCTTTCCCTTTTACTATGAATTTTTAAATGCTATAAGTGTTGTTTGTGGTTGACGTTAGCCAGTTTTTAGTATTAAGAGCTGCTTTACTCGTTTGAAACATTTTTAGTGAAGTATTTCTGAAATGCTTCCTTGCATTATTGGCACTCCTTATTTTTGAGGTTGAGTTCTCTATGATTTTCGTTGTAATTGTGCCATTCAGGACGTCTGTGACCATTCGCACTTAAGCACTTAAATATGCCACTGAAGGTAAAATATAGAAATCAACAATGCAACCCACTATACATGTAGTACTTATTTCATCTTATTTTATTTCTTCCTATATAATTTATACTTACTTGTACTTCGTTATTCGCTCTTGAACACTGTTTTTTCCAATTCTTCGTATATCCTACTTTATATTTACGAACAGACATAATCTATTCGCTCATTTCAAAAGGTCTCCCTTTGACACTTTGTTTTATATCCTCGTCTACAGTCTGAGATTATTTCCTTTGCACCATCTCTACCCCGATTTGCAATTGAAACTCTAGTACACCTCGCACTCATCTGCTGTACTTCAAAAAATATGGCGTTTAGGATAATATTACGTGTATATTATGAAATAGCCCGTTAAAGTCAAATTTACACCAAAACATCATAGAATTCTTCTTTGTATCTGTGCGAAACCTCAAACTTCTTAAACAAAGGTAACGTCGAATATAATTCCTGAAAGTGTATCGAAAAATTTCAGGAACACGGATGCTATTTCTTTTGCCAAACTTTATAAAGAGATTTTACGGGTGAGTTTAAAGTTTTCGTTGTTAATATCACTATGAAAACTCCGAAACTTTGACAAAAACGCCAAATCCAAATCCAGGCGAACCCTTTCTACGATTCCCTTTAATTATGTTTACTCCACGTTTTTCCCCAATCCAATACGCACGTCTTTTGATTCGCCCCCGTTAAAAATATTTGCTTTCTACTAAAGAATGGCTAACATTAAATATTGACAGACGACATATGCGGAATGCAAATTACAAGTATGCACGAAAAATCCTTCTTCCCTGAGGGATGACCCAAATAGCTTTCCGTTATCCTTTCACATTTTTATTTATCAACAACATATTGCGCTTGCTCAATTCGCAAATAATATTTCATCTGGGAGAATTTATTTAAATATGTTCTCAATACGCAAAGATAATAGTTCAATCTTTTCTGTATATCGCAGCAGAATATTGTAATAAAATGCTAGGGGAAATGCCGTTTTCAGTCGTAGGAATATAAAATGGTAATTTATCCTTCGCCTTGAACTGGGCATAAAAAAGTTGCTGTGTTGCTTAGGGCTATTTTAAAAATCAAATTAATTTTGCGTTTTTGTGGATAACATTTCAAAATCCGTACTGAGGAAAGACCTATAGTCGGGTTGATGTAACTGATTTTCTTTATCCTTTCGCTGAATAATATGGTAGGGTAGAAATTTAGAAATGGACTGTTTTTAGCGCATTTCCACAATAAAAAAAAATGCGCTATTGTGGCCACTTCGTCCGTCCGTCCGTCCGTTACTTTTGCGCCGCTACTAGTTCTTTATCTTAAGAGCTATTGTTCTACTTTTTTCGCTATTTGGTTCGTTATGGTGTCGAGGCTTGCACCAAGGAAGGAATTTTTTCTGCGTTTATTGCTAAAAAAGTTATTGTAAAAAAACCAACAAACCGTTTTTTACATGTTCCATAATTTTACACTTTTGCCGTTCATTAACCATCCTAGAGATCATTTATAATTTTGTATTGTTGTCTGTCGTCTGTCTGTTGGTCTGTTCGTCTGTTCCTGTGCCTGTCTGTCCCTCTATCTGTCCGTGTGAACGATAATTTTGTTTAGAAATGTCCGATCGCTTTTACATCTCCGTTAATTATGAACTGAATTGCATGAAATTCAATATGGGCATAGCTTAGCCATATAATACGCAATGCCAAAAGTTGAGTCGAATCGATTCAAAATTCACAGTGCCCTTTTCGCATCTCGACCATTTATAAACCGAATTGCAAACTTTTTTCTTATAAAAGTATTTGAATGAAATTTGATACATAGGCACTTGGAATAAAGGAAAATCAAATGCCAGTTTCAAAATTTGTTTTTGCGCATGCACAGTGCCAACTTTTTTATTTATGGAAGAATTTAAATGAAATGTGATACATAGGTGCTTGGAATAAAGCTAACGCCAGTTTAAAAATTTTATTTTGCCCATGCGCAGTGCCAACTTTTTTTATCTATGGAAGCATTTAAGTGAAATTTGATACTTTGGCGCTTGGAACAAAGGAAAATCTAACATTAGTTTCCAAATTTAGGTTTGCGCATGCGCAGTTCCAACTTTCTTATTTAGAAAAGCATTGAAATGAAATACTTCTTATAAACTGAAATTGAAATAGCATGTCAAAAATGGATTGCTCATGTGCAACGTTATCTTTCATATTTGTGGACGGATTTTACGATTTTAACAGAAGTTGCATCTTACAAATGGGAAATGAATGCAAGTGGAAATGCGCTTTATGTAAATCGTTTACGATTACTTTTTAACTTGTTTTAGTTTAACCTGCTGCGTTCTTTGTGTTGGGTTGAGAGAAGGCAACTGCTAGTTGTAATTTTATTAACTAAAAATGAACGCCGTTTTACTTTTTTAAGTGCCTGTTTGCGTTAAGCGGCAGGGCCAACTGCACGTAAAAATGTGTCGTGAAAAGTTGAAGTAATAATAAAAGTTGTCAAAACAAAAATGTGGATTGTAAAGGCTGAATCGTTTGTTTATTATGATTTATCATATTGGAATTTTCATTTTTCATTGCAAAGATAGCAATACCCAATGACCTAATTTATGGACATAAAATAATTGTAACAAGACAAACAACGCATCATATCCAAAACTTTACATGTAACCTGCGCTACGAGCATTAGATTAATTTCAAACTTGCAACTCGCATTTAGTCTAAACCAAATGCAAATTAATTATTATACACTAGCAGCCCTTTGGCGTACGTAAATAGAAATTAGAAGCCAGGAATAAATAAGACAAAAAAGTGCGAGTGTGGTGTTATAAACTGAGTTGAGTTAAACAGAAAACTTTGGAATAAATTCCCAAATGGCTACAGTTAGAAAATAACATGTTTTCTATTTGTCTGTGCCGCATGCAAATTGTATAGTGTTATTTATTTAAATATCGTGTAGCTATCTAAAATTAATCTCGGGCATTTCGCACGCATATAAATTCGATGTACCTAAACCATATTCTCCACATACTGCAGATTTGACAAAGGTTTCCCTTTCCACGCCAGCAAAATGTGTTTAATCAAGTCTCAGATATCTACATTGGTCGTGTTTATTGTATTTACCTTTCAAATTGTGAGTAAGCAACTAACCATTATACCATCTTCTATGTATTGACTGTGTAGTAATAGCTAGTGACCTGAGTGCGGAATCTGAATACCAATTAAGCCTAAATAATGAAGGTAATGGAATTTGCAAGTTTAGATGTTCGAGAGCCGTACAGATTTATGATCCTAATTTAAAGTAGAGATAAAGCTGTACGTTTTGTATTTAATTTGAATATTACAACCTGAATTCGAAATCCGTTTGATTTCCAGCGAAATTGGTTGCGTGAATAATCTTTTGTGCCAATTTGGTTATGATTATTTCCTAGAGAGTTGGTTCAAACAATACGTTACTGAACATGCCGTTTTTGGTCTAAATTAATTATTTATTGTAATAAATTTATTACGATAGCAAAATTCAATAATTTTACGTACGTTTGTTTGCGTAAATGCACGTTCTTTCTATAGTTGATCATAAATTTTCGATGAAAACAGTATATCGAATTTTTCTTCAAACGCAAATACATCTTTCGCTCGTGTGTAAATTTTTATATTTCGCGATTTACTATTTGTATTATTGTAAAGTAGTTTCCAGTAGATTGGAAGTGTGCCATTTCTAAAAGCACAAGCACTCAAACCTTTCACGGAACTATAATCTCCTTGTGGTGAAAGGCGGACAACGAACCACAGGTAGTAAGTCTACCTAGCAGTGGTGTTTCATGTCCTGTCAATGATATTCTCAGAAGAAAACGTCAAAGTTCGCACCTCAAATTTTGGAGATTCACTTGCGCAAACCTCCAGGACAGAGATTCTGAGATTAGCTCAGAATCACTTTAGTTTAGGAAAGAACCTACTTTTGACCTTTAGGGATTTCATTCTATACGAGTAGTAGTGTGATTTTCAATCGGCCATACATTATTATTAACTCATTAACAGAAAAAGATCAAAAGATTGACCACAAAGGAGAAGGGAAAGAAAATAACAGGTCTGATTTTCATATTTAATCCTAGTGGTTTAAAAATTCTCGTTATTTCTTCAGTTTTCCATTGCTCGACTATAAAAGTACATTAGCGTATTTACGCCTTTGCCATTCTCCCAAGCCCAGTTAAACCGCAACAACAATGTGGTATATGCCACCATTCAACTTTCCTATAGCTGTCATTATTAAAAGCCTATGGCTGAAGTTTACGTAGCGGCGGCCTGAAAAGGTAGCGGAAAACCATCAATCTTTCCTTTAACCGCTCGTAAAATCATTTCCTTATTTTCGGGGCCTTCGTTTCGAAATTATTTCATCCCGCCTTTAGTTAGAGCTCAAAAATTGTAGATCTTGTTGCAATGCGAATGATGATTAATAGGCGAAGTGTACACCAGGATACCGTGTTTACTTTGATTTATTTCGAGCAATGCTTCATGGCGATTAAATGGAAATAAATTTGTATACATGAGAAAATACTGAATAAAAAATGATTGATTGTTTCCAAACGAAATGTAAATGTTACGGGGGAAAAAGCGATAAATGTCGCAAGTATAGAACCTTCGAATATTATTTGTCATCAAATTTAGTTTTTACGGTCTAATTGACTTAGGTACGATGTATACAAATTTCCTTACAAATTGTGATAGATGACTATGAAGGAATATTACCGACTTATAGTCAAAGTGGAAACGTATTTCTGGACATCATGAAAGGTGTATATTATTATTTGGTAACGTATTTACGTCTGTCTTATGAATATTCTAAAATGAAACCTCGTTTATGTTTACAAAGTAAGATATTGTTGCAGAAACATTTTAACCAAGTTTACGTTTGTGTTGAGAAATAGTAAGAAAGGGTCCGGAAAGAAAGTTATATTTTATTCCGTTTGTTACTCTAAATCATAATCACAAGTCGTATCACGTATCTCATACAAAATCCACTCTATATACAACGAAATATGTTGCCAAAAGTCACATCATGAATGTACCGAGTTTATTGGATTTTAACATAGGCAAAAATATTAGCGCCTTTACGACTACTTCACGAAAATTCATCAATTTAGGACATGTTAGAAAAGCCTGCATACTATAACATGCTTATACCTAAAGGGGGATTCTTTATATACATGCCGTCAAAATGTCAACTTTAGAGGTCTTTGATATTTTTTACGTTGTATAAAACCTAAAAGTATTCCTTTGAAACTTGAACTTGTGCTCAAAGACGGTCTTTTTTCTGGAATTAGAGATTGAAATCTAAATTATTCGACATGCTATGTATGCAAATAATGGGATTTCCTACTTCCGATTTCTCTTGTAATTTTTTTATCACTATGAGGGGCGAATCAATTATTATCACAGCCATACGTATTCTATTTTTAAATTACTTTTGCACTTTTCAAAAAAGCGGTTTCCGTGATCACCTTTAAATGACAAATTTGGCACTTAATTTTTTTTAGCTTCCTTTACGATGTGCTTCAGATTCTTCCGATCCATCTGCTCTTTATTCCATTTCAATTCTTAAGAATTTTTTTGATTTCTTCTTAATTCCTCAATCCTTGCGTTCTTTGGATTCAAGCGCTTCCGATTTTTTCGTCTATTCTCTAAGACCACTTAAATTATGTCATTTCTTCTGTTCCATCCATTAAAATCTTATAATTCTTTAGGTTCTCAGGACCCTTTAATATTTCGTTCCTGGGATTATATGGAGCCTTCGCACTCTTGAGGTTCATTGGAACGTTCGGACCACCCGGGTTAACTATTTTTTTTCGTTTCTACGTATTTTCTCTTTGGGGTTCTACGGATGCTTGGAATTCTTCAAGATACATCAGATTTTTAAGAATCTTCGGATGATTGCGTTCCTTCGAATATGTAGGTACTTTAGGCACTTTAGATTGTTTTTTCTAGTTCTTCTTCGTCATCAGGTTCTTTAAATAACTCAGATCTGTAAAATTCCGAAGATTCTTTGCACCTTTCCTACCCAGATACATCCAAAGCTCAAAGATTTTTAACTAATTTGGATTATATCGCTTTTTTTTTAATTTTTTAGTCGCCGACACCACGTCATGTAGCTCCGTCCCTTGTTAATTATACGACCGCGGTAGGTACATGTACACACCTCGTTTTTCTACAAGCGTTCTTCTACGCGCCCGCATTTGCTGCCAACCAGCTGGCCAAAGTGAGATTAAAAGCTGCATTTTTTACAAATAAACTTGCAAAAATGCACTGAAAAAGGAAAAACTCATCAGCAATATGATGCCTCACTCGGAAATTAAAGTACTCAGCCCCAAATAGACCTCGTAAGTTAATATTTCCTAGCCCGTAATGTGTCATTTCCCTGAATTTTATGTAAATAACTATTACATATACTCGTTTAAGGAAGTTATCTTCATAAAGAAATTTTACCCAGTGTTACCTTAAGAGGTTTCTCTCTCAACGAAAGGAATAAGGAAGTCAAAGGATATCACCCAAATCATATTAGAATGATGTTACAAAATCTCAACCATATCAAATCTCTGAAACGCAATTTTAAATTTCTCCCAGATCACGTTCCACGTTGCTACAACTAGTACAAAGCCTTTACCAAACTTTCTTAAAATTCAACAGTCACATACAGTCAACTCACCGGCCTCCCATGGGTAACAACCTCTTCCCTCTTCTGGCTGACATTTTCCATAATAATTGAATGAGGAACGAAACTGTTTACCCAGCACGTCATTTGATTTGATTTTATTTTGTATAATGATGCGGTCTTCGTCGTCTGTGGCTGCAACAGACGTTTATTCATCGTCACTCATCCCTTAATATTGACGTTTACCGTAAACCTACCACCCCAGAGCACACGATTCACCTTGACTCCTTCTGACCCCTATTTCATAAATTAGTCACTGAGTAACTCACAGATTATTTTTCCAAAGAATCCTCCATCTTTGCAATAAAACCTTAACAGTAGACTTAGGTACTAAAAATGACAGAAATGTATAAAAATCATATATCAATCTTTCAATTCCCTTTAAAAGAAAATTGAACTCAACAAAAATCTCTTAATTTTCAAATAACATCTTTCATTAGGACACGGTGCTAATTCCTTTAACACCATATACGTTATTTATTTATTTATTTATTTATTTATTTATTTATTTATATATTTATTTATTTATTTATTTATTTATTTATTTATTTATTACCTTTCGTGTCATCTTCCATTTTATGCCAAATTTCCCTTCTACAAAGTTTGCACCCTACTTTCATACCTCACATATAGTAAAATGTTTTCCGCCGCCCGATGATGACATGGTCGTCAAGTCAAGTAGCGCCCGTTCACAATCTTATTAATTAAATTTTGAAGTATGGGGGTGGTTTAGAGTTTTCTTCAATCCTACTGTCGATTTTCTCCCACACCAATCGAACCGGGATTCTACCAAAGGTTTCATAATCATAATTTGTGGATACATATATTATTCTCAGCTTTTATGACGAAATTTACCTCCTTATCAGATGTAGATGTAATACAATTGTTCTAAGGAGAGCAAATGTGCTTAATTTTATGTTTGTAGGTATACAGCCCGGTATCTATTCGATTTTTGTGTTGGTTTCACGGCTTGAGTTAGTCATTATCTTCACGGTTAAAATGGTAAACGTTTACTTGAGTTCGTTTAGATGTGATTGTTTTCTGTAGAAGGTGCTACTAATGCTCATTTAATTATTTAATTTAGATATGTTAGTTCACTTCGGTAAATTGTGCTCACAGGTTGACCCCTTGACTTGAGAGGAGAACAAAAAACCAAGATGCGAATGCTAACCTTTGTTTGCCGACCAATTTGGCAATAATTGGATACTGAATGATGCCTTAGTGACATGTAACAAATTCAATCTATAACAAAAAATACACCTTCCTCCATTACAAATATATCTTATATTTCTGCAGTAAACCTTACGAAATGTATTAAACAAATGGGCGCCGCACGTTTGTCGGTATATTACATAATATTTTATGAAGATAAAGAATATAATAATAATATTCGAGCCCCTCGCATGTAGCCGGCTCCAAGCTTGCTCACATTGATCGTGAGATTATTGAAAATGCAGCCCAATTTGAATAGAAATCGCTGCATTTATACAGGGCCTCCTTCAGATCTTTACAAATTCTATTCAAAAGTTGGTATAAAATATGCTCAGAATTGTATTTTTAGGTTTATTGCACTTATTTTATCTCCATTATTCCAATTCTCGAATCCCAACTGTCCTTTCCTTTTATGTCCGTAGCAATTTCCTTTTTAACCTTAAATTCTACGAGCCGATGCTATTCACTTCGAGTAGAATGAATCTAAATCCTCTCCTTTTTTTATAACACAACCAAACAAAAATATAATATAACGCAAATATTCGTTCTTCGTTACTTGAGGACAATCACGTTGCTTTATCTTTTTACACGTGTCGATCGAGCTCAAACAAACTCCTTTGATATTCAAAATTCTATATTTGTCAGTCACTGCTAAACTGCTTATGGAAATTGAACTACACTTTGTTTCTTAGACACGCTTTGAATTGTACCGTACGAGTGTTTCCTAGAAACTTCAAACTAGTATCCAATAACATGCAATTATAGACCGGGAGGCAGCGTACATAGTAACTAAACCATAAGCGACAAAAAATTCGACAATACAGGCTGAAAGTACGTCGTCTGCCAGTCGTAAGTGGCAGCATTAACTTGGGGCGGCGCTGAATAGGTGACTTCTTTAGGTGATCAACTAAATTACCAAACTATAAGGGTCATTTGTATCAAGAAATCCCATTTTTTCCATAGTTTTCAAATATGCTATGGCACACGATTTCAAGTGCAGCGTTGGTAGCGAAAAACGAACTCCAATGTAGGGAGAAACGCCCCTGAACTAAACCATGAGGACCGTATAAAAATTATACATAAAAAATTCCTCTTTTTGTCATTACTTTAAAATATATCCTGGTAGACGATATTAAGTGTAGTTTTAATAGTGGCAGACGTCTTAGAAGTTAAAAAATTTAGGTATAATAAATCCCAGCGAGTGCGAGCGTGTGAGAGATAAGCGCACGAGAGCATAACCAACAGAGACAGCGATAGGATACTGACTACTGAGATCTTTCAAACCATTTGATTCTAAACTTCTGATTCACATAGTTCCATCCACTTCAATCAAACGGATTGTAGAAACTCAGACATTTTTCGGTGCCATTCGCCCAAATTGCGATGAACTAAACCATAAGGACCATACACAAGTCATACATCCGGTAAATGCATGGGAACCCGGTAACGCGTTATCCTGCGCGTTACACACATCGACACTCAAATTCACGAACATCTCTCGAAGATTTATGAATTTCTGCGTGTTATTGGAAAAGAGACCTACTTCCATCTATATCTTGATGGTAGCGTCAATTTTACATTTCCCAAAGCAATAACAGCAATATCCATATCGGAAGCGCTAATAATGACTTTGCTACTTGTTGGTAGTTTACCAAGATGGTAAATTATTCGAGAATCTGCCTCTTAGTGGCTGCAGCTCAATTCAGTTTTTACCACATCATCTTCCCTTGTCACAAATTTATAGCACTTATCTTCATATGTGGCAAACACAACTTTCCTTCCAAGTAAAGCACAATAGGTCTTTTTTGCCTATGAACGGTGTAAGTAAATCTATAAGAGAGGCTTTGAGCTATCATTGCGAAGTGGCTTTATGAAATGTTCAGGCTGCTTCTGAGTGGAACCAGAAATTGAGTAGGATTGTAATCTTTCCTTATTTTGATCCCAACGATCATGTTCTGCGTCCTTCATGGAAGGGGTTACAGTCTGTCAAAAGTAAGATATACTTCTCTCGCTGACACAGCACAAATCCTGCCGAGGATGTGTTCAGAAAATCGCTCAAAGGTTTACCGGAGATCTTTTAAAAGATGCAAAAAAATAATCCATCGATTAAAACAACATCGACAACTGGCGATGGACTAGGAGCACTTGGAGAATCATACTTCCGAAAAAGTTTCATCAAAACAAACTTGTCTATTTTAATCATCGACCCATCAATGTTGCATAGAGACAACGACACTGGAGTCAGAAGATAGTTTAGAATGAGCTGAAGGTCTATCTTATTTTCCCTTCAGGTTTTCTGTTTCTCAGTGTGAAAAGAATTCAAGAAATACCGACAATCTTATCGCGAAATAAATAATCTATTATTTTCCCTAATTTAATTCGTTTGGTAACTCCAAGCGGTGCGTAAATCTATAGCTATCTCTGTTCGTTGTGCTCTCGCGCGCTTATCTCTCACACGCTCGCACTCGCTGGGATTTACTATAATTAAATTTTTTAACTGCTAAGACGTCTGCCACTATTAAAGCTACACTTAATATCGTCTGTCAGGATATATTTTAAAGTAGTGACAAAAAGAGGAATTTTTATGTATAATTTTTATACGGTCCTCATGGTTTAGTTCAGGGGCGTTTTTCCCTACATTGGAGGGCGTTTTTCGCTACCAACGCTGCACTTGAAATCGTCTGCCATAGCATATTTGAAAACTATGGAAAAAATGGGATTTCTTGATACAAACCTTTTCCGTGACCCAAGTTAATGCTGCCACTTACGACTGGCAGACGAGTGATTTTATTATTAGTTTTCAACGTACTTTCAGCCTGTATTGTCGAATTTTTTGTCGCTTATGGTTTAGTTACTATATACGCTGCCACCCGGTCTATTAAAAGTGAAAAGTGGGTGATTTTTATCCCGTACAATATAAAAACCACGTTCAGAAATACTAGAAATAATGTCTTTAACTACAGTGGAAAACACAGAAAAATAATTTTTACGTAAATAATAATATCAACACAATTGTTATGTTTTTCAACAACGATGTGATAATGTTTTTAATTTCTTAAAACCATTATTTTTCATTGATGATAAAGATATTGTCGCTAGTACCTATTTCTGAACGTGGTTTTTATTGTGTATTAAAAAATATGCTCCATTTAAAAAAAAACGTCGTTCAAGCCTTCGACAAAGGCTTGGTACATAAACTAAACAAAATGACCCTGAAAGTTTTTTTTAACCCTTTTTAACGTGTTATAAAAACTTTCCAAGGAATCAAAAAGCTTTCATTTCCATTTTTCTTGTCTAGTTCTGAAAAGAACGTACCAGGTTCTTGAAATTTTTAAAAGAACCTATGGAGCTGTAAAAGGAATACTAAACAATCCCTTCCAATCGACTTCCTAAGTGTAAAAGTATTTTCTGAACAATTGTTAGATTTCTTCTTCATAGTTTTCCATATCAATTCGAGGGTCTCTGGAATTTCTTCATGATTCTTATGCTTTGTAGACTTTAAAGGCTCACTTAGCTCTAGAAAAGGCATATAAGGATCTATGAAGCCATAGAGTTTACTCTATGATGAAGCTCTACGAATGGTGTACAAAATTCGTTAAAAGGTACACACACGTCCACTGCCTATTTATACACGCTTCATTTTTGAAAGAAATATTTGTTGTTGCACTTGGTCCTTTGATTAAGATATCAAATGTTCTTCAAGGTTGGGCTTTCAAAAAAGACCAAGACACTTAAAAACTGATCAAGTCCTCCTTTGCAGAGAGTACTGCTGGGGGGTATCCCACACCAACCAAACCCCCCGGTGCTATATCCTTCCCCAACAAAGTATAATGGTTATTGCTCATACGAAATATTCAAGAACGAAAGTAGAGCAAATGATAAAGATGGTGAAAAATTGGGAAATCTAAACGCCCAAATGTAGAATTAACTAGAGTACCGCTATGGGAAAGGGGAAATAAGAGAGACCATCAAGAGATCAACAATGTAACAAAGAAGGGGAATTGTAACACCGTTATAAGATGATTCATACTCGTATTTCGATATTATAAACTGTCTTTTTCTCTTATGTTAGGAATCCCGTCATCGTATAAAATTATCATGATTCGGAGCGCTCTGAGTGCTTTCAATATCCTTTTTAAAATGGAAGTAGGACATTTAATGTAATTCATTTATGTGCTTGATTGCATATTTATATGGAAATGTAACCATTGCCAACTGACATTATCCCTTATTCAATGTCGCTGCCTTTAATTTCTCAACGCAACGTTATAAATTTCTTCATTAGGATTACGGATTTCTGTAATAAAATAATTTGCAAATGGCAAAATTGTAGTGGACCCAAGTTAATCTTCTTACTGTGGAAAGGGGGTCAAGCTCAAGTCGGGGATAGCTAAATTATTCTAATTCATGAGTAATAACTTAAATGGGTTTTAAATCACATTATTCACGGCTAACCTCATTTGTATTATAATTCGGTCCAAATTCCGAATAATACCAAGTTAAGTTTACTACAGCTGTTGTTATTTTACGTATAAGATCTTCAAAACGTCCAAATGACGTCAAATATCGAATATGTCTTCTTTTGTTGGCGCTAATGAGAGATTGCTTCGCATCTCGTTCGACTTCCTAATTTGTAATTTTCCGCGGTCTCGAGTAATCAGTACGCCACTTAATTAAGAAATTAATCACAAAGCAATGTAATTTAAGATGAATGAACAGTGAAAATGTAAATTCCGCTTGAGCGTTTCAATTTGGATAACATGTTTCAGAATTATGTTTCGTGCAAACGTGCTTTCGTAATTTACAATTGCATTTTATGGAACGCATTAGCTTTCTTCCATTTGACCTCATTTGTCCAGTACGCTAACGTTCGTAATAAAAAATTCTAGAAATACAATAAAATATGCAAGAAACAAAAGCCGAATATTGTGGCATATGTAGCTCGTAAATATCATCCCTGATCTGTGTATGCATTACAGTGAAAGCGGCACTTTTCATATAGGTGAACAGGGGATTAGTAGGTGCTGAAAGTTTCCAGATTAATCTTAAAAGTAGCGGAAACTAATCTAAATCAAACGTAATTTTTGGTTTTTGTGATTCGGGAACTTTGATAATAATTCTGATGTATGGGAGGAAATGTATATCATACTCATTTAGTTATTTATTATCAGCATTCATTACTCTACATTTATAGCCACAATCGCTGCGAAAATGGAAAAACTTATATTACTTTTACGTTGTTTAGAGACACGTGTACAATTTTATTGCAAATAGGAAATCAGCAATATAAGAAAGAGAGGAAAATGAATTTTTGCCCCCAGAATACCATTCAAGAACCTCTGCTTCTATTTCCACATAAAAAGAAACTTTTGCATTGCATTGTGGTCCATATTGATAATTATTGATATTAGAAAAAAATGGAAACTTGTTTGGACTTTGAATAACTTTACTACTCTGGTTCCGATTGTGATGGAGTTTGGAACCTTTATTTATAGAGCATAATTAATTTGAAATTTAAAACGCTAACTGAAATAATTACCTACATTTCTTTTACTAGTTGTCATAACTCCAACACCCATTACATTCAAAAAAAAATTTACACATTTCCACATTTTACGTAGGTAGTCGCCGAGCCCCAGTGACGAAACGGACTCACCAAAGCGTTCACTCTATTTTTTGTAGATGCGAAGGTATAGCAGAAACACCGTCCCTCATCCACCGACACGACGGTTTTTAAAACCGGCAACATTGTAGCGTTTTCATGACTCTTATCTGCTTGAACACTCGTTTCTTACCCAAACACGCTCCATTTTCTCGCATATTAGTTCTGTGCTCTTTCATTATGAATTCATGACACGTATAAAATTTAGTTTCATCCACTTATAACGGCCCCTTTCAATATCACGTAATTTATTATTAGATGTTTCCGATGTTTATCAACACCTTCTCCTAATTCCATTACCCTGTGTTCTTTTTTTGTTTTTCTTTTAGCCACTCCTTTTCTTTTGTTTAATTCTGTTTTTCGCAAAATTTAGGATGTTAGACATCTCAAATCCTTTCCTTTTGGAGCATACGCCCGTCTTCTTCTCGATCGAAACTTAACTTATTCATTTTTAGCTTTACTTGCTACCCTGCCACGTTTTGGAACATAATCCCCATAATATCCCCTTTTATCATTTCTGCTATTCACCATTGTTGTCATTCTGTAGCCATCTTCGGTAAAAAATTTCCCCCTATTAAGTTTGTGAATATTATTCTTGGAACATTACAGTTAGATGCCACTGAATTGTTGAACCGCTAAAACGTTCATTTGATTTAAATGCACCCATCCACGAGTCTGTTATGCAAATTATGCTTGCAAAATAGGAGACACGACTATGACAAAATGCAAACGGAAGAGCTTCAATTATTGACTTTCTAGCTGTATAGGAAATCTGGTAGTTAAACGTCACTTCTACACAAACTTCAACCCGAAGCAAACGTAATTGCCATTACCTACTAATAATTGCACTTTGACAGAGATGGATGTAACTTTAACGAGCGCCTCGGGTATTCCATTTTTCTTGTTCGCAAAACATTTGGATAATGCATAAACGTCTAGTTTAATGATTTAGTTTGCCTTATCCATCACATATACGTAGATTTAAGTGTCAAACAAGCCTAATTATATTTTACTTATATTCTAACATCAAGAATTATACAAAGAACGCACTTGTAGGATTTTGTTCCTTTCTACTTCAAAGTGTTATGTTTATTGCAATACCAGTTCCAGGTATCTCTACAGATATCTTCAATTCCTTTAAAAGCAGTCCATTTCAGTTCTTGCTGCGCAAGTGATGTGTCAGCAATGACTTCAATTGAGCTGACACCGGGAGCAGGCTTTAAGCGATACTTGATGGGTTTTCCACTCAATTTTGCGAAGGTGTCAATAACTTCCACGCAGGAGTAAGCCCTTCCAGTGCCTAAGTTGTAAGCCGCCCAACCTCTCAGGTCGTCAAGTTTCATCAACGCATTTTTGTGACCCGTCGCTAAGTCCATTACGTGAGTGTAATCACGAATAAAACCACTCTGTTCCTGATCCTTGGAGCACGGGATGCAAAGTTCGCCCCTAGCACCCATTGCAACCTACAAGTGTCTTACTAGTCTAGTGGGTAACTCAACAAGCTTACTTCGGCAATATGGGCGAACAAACTATTCGGGGATTTTATTGTATCTTCACCCAACAGTCCCCATTCGTGCGCCCCTGATGGAGTGAAATATCGCAACGCAATCACCTTCCATTCCTAGAAGCCATCGTAACTCTAACGACTTAAAATGGGTGTGTTACCTCATCGGAATGACATACATCTTTTAGAATCTCTTCAACGAGATATTTACTCCTTTCGTAAGGACTTCTACACTGGAGACCAGTGGGGTGACTTTCGTTGATTGGAAGATAGTCTGGTGTGCCGTAGACATTACTCGTTGAAGAAAATATTAAATGTTTAACCTTAAATTCAGTCATAACCTTAAATGCTTACAATAAGCTTGAAGTATGAGAAAGTTCATAGTAAACCTGGAACAGTGTACAGGATCCTGTGATATTTGTGTGGTAATAGTCCACAGGCAGTGCTTTCGATTCCCCTATGTACCTCAAGGCAGCCAAATGTATTACTACTTCAATATCGTGCTAAAATCTGAATCATTTAGTAGTAGATTCGTGAACACTAACCTCTTGGAAAACGTTGATCAGCTGCAATCGTTCTGTGATATCGACGTTATAGAAGATGACAGTTTCATCAGTCATGGATTCTACAATTTTAATGGAAGATGGCTTTTGATTTTCAGGCAATATTTGACAGTTGGCAAAGTTATCTAGTACGACTACAGGATAACCACTTTTAATTAATTCTAGTACCACATGGGACCCAACAAATCCAGCTCCCCCGGTTACCAAGATTTTACCCTTTGTATACATCTCTTTAAATGAGTTTTACAACAGTGACACTTTCTCTAGCACGTATCAAGTATATGCCTATTTAGGGTACAATCAATACGGAACGTTCCGATACTGTAATGACTATTACGTGTAAAACAGTAAACTGTGGTGTTCATATCGCTCGGCTGGTAATCTTTTATTAAGTGTAGATTTTAGTTATTTTTAGCGGTTTAAAAAAATTCGTGATTTGTGAGACCTTCAAAATCTATCAAGGTATACTTTCTTTGACATAGTCCTGAGACTTGCATTTTATTAATGTTTTGAGCTTTTGAGAAGCAGCTCTGCTTGGTTGGAAACTAATTTGTGACGTAATGTTAATAGTTTCGAAAAATCAAGGATATGCCTTTGAAATGTTCAAAAAACGTTTTCTGCATACCAGTAAAGTGCTATTTGGACGCGAGATACGCACAGATGTTATTAAGAAATGTAAACGCTGTCGACTCACTGGATAAAATTAATCCACTTCATCCTGCACTAGAAATAGTCTACAAAGTCCATAGACCAGCTAAGCGAATTACCAAATTAACCAACTTCAATTTCAAAAAAGCAGATTTTCTTAAAATGTACGTCCTTTTTCGCGATATCAATTGGAAGGAGTCTCTTATCCTGAAGAATTTCAAATCGGTAGATAATGCAGTAACTAGCTTTAATCAAACGGTAATGAACATTTTCGATTAATGTGTCCCCAAAGTCACAATTAGGAGTGCCAATAAGTATCCTAGCTGGTTTAATATAGACATTATTAAGAAAATCAAACAGAAAAATAAGTTTCGGTTACAGGGCCCATCGGAAGACTTCATTGAAGCCAGAAAAGAACTCAAAAGAATGATCCACATTGCTCAGAAGAGGTACATTAATCAAATTGAAATGGATCTGCGGAAGAATTCCAATAAATTCTGGAACTACATCAAGTCGTTGAGGAAGAATAGTCAACTACCTGGAGTTTTTGAGTACAAAGACTCCTCGTTAACGGACGCCAGAAGCATTGCGGACGCCTTTGCATCCTTCTTCGAGTCAGTCTACACTATGGAGAGGAACGATGACCCGGAAGATGACGTGGAATCGGACCTGGTGCTATCCAAATTGCACTTGACTCAGTTACATGATTCCGAGATACTGGAAGCAATAAAAAAATTGAAACCGAGGTCGGCTATAGGCGAAGATGGAATCCCACCCTACATCGTGAAAGGATGTGCATCTTTATTGGAAACCCCCTTACAACATCTATTTAATTTAGCTTTGCAAACATGTACATTCCCTGAAGCTTGGAAATGCACCAGAATAACACCAATTCACAAAAGTGGAAGCCGAAAATTAGTTGAGAATTATCGCCCAATTGCAATTATACCAGCAATAGCGAAAATTTTCGAAAGAGTGATCTATACTAGACTTTATTCCCATCTCAGCATTATAATTGCAGATCAACAGCACGGTTTCACGCGGAACAGATCAACGATTACAAATTTAATGCAGTTTACGCATTTCTCAGCAGGAGCCTTGGATGAGAGAGCCCAGGTGGACTGTGTTTATACAGACTTTGCGAAGGCATTTGATACAGTATCCCATCAAGTCTTGCTCCGTAAACTTGTTTTAAATTGCGTAAGTAATCCGACCGTCAAATTCTTAAAATCATATTTATCTTTCCGTAAAACAAGAGTGAAATTCAATGGTGTGAATTCAGCCGAATTTTATCCCTCATCAGGCGTTCCCCAGGGAACACTTCTTGGTCCTTTTCTGTTTCTCTTATACATAAATGATTTACCCCGAGTGATAAAAAACTCGAAAGCACTACTATTTGCGGACGACCTAAAACTTTTTAATAAAGTCCAATCCGCAAGTGACTGTTTAAATATTCAAGAGGACATTAACTCAGTAATTAAGTGGTGTATCAAAAATAAACTAAAACTAAATATCAATAAGTGTAAAGTCCTTACTTTTACTAGATCGAAAAATCCCTTACTTTTTGACTATAAGATGAATGGAAAGGTCTTTCTAAGAGTCACCTCCGTTAAGGACCTGGGCGTGTTTTTCAATACCAACCTTAACTTCAACTCACACATTGAATACCTAACAAATGAGTGTTACAAACTTCTTGGTTTCGTTATCCGAAATACACTCAATTTCACGAATATACAGACAATGCTAACCTTATATAATGCGTTTATTAGATCCAAGCTTGAGTATGCTGCATGTATCTGGTCTCCTCAAACTCTCAAATACTCAGATATGATCGAAAAAGTGCAGAAAAAGTTCATCCGAGTAATGTTTTTTAGGTCAACCCAAAATTATCCACATTTGATCTCTTACGGTACCCAGCTTAATTACTTAAATAGTACTTTCGGCTTAGATATAACGAGGTTAGAAACCCGACGGTACATTGCCTCCACAATGTTTGTCTTCAAAATTTTACACAACTTGTTATACTCTTCCGAATTACTTCAAGAAATTAAGCTTAAGGTACCATTTGTTAAGCTAAGGCAAAATAATACTATTTTTGTAGTTAACAACATAACTTCCCCACTTATTAAGATCTTGATCGCTTTAAATAAGTTATCCTCAGTTAATGATATCGACTTTTTTCACGATCCCCTAAATTCAATAATAAATAAAATTAGATCCTAGTCCTAATATTTGTTCAGAGCCCCAGTGCCATGTAATTGGAATTTTTATTCTGTATGGTTTCTGGTTAAATAAATAAATAAATTATATTCATTTTGAACACTTTTTCTAAGTAACATTTTTCAAATTTCCTAAAAAAATCTATCAGAGAAATCAAAGTGTGCATAGGACTTTGAAATTTTGCACGGTTATTATTCTGAACAACTATTCTCAATTAACATCTGTGCATATTTCGTCCCCAAAAATTGATTTTTCGAAACTAAATTTGTCACAAATTAATTTCCAACCAGGCATGACTGATCCCCAGAAGTTTGTCATTCTGGTCTCTGCGTTGTACTACAACGTATAAGAAAGAATCCACAACGGAAAAGCTTAAACTGGAGGACTAGTAGTCGTACAGACGAACAGACGGACAAAGTGCGGACAATAGCGTTCACTTTCCTTTTGGAAAATGCGCTAAAAAGGGAGAGAATACTCTAACTACAAAGTCATAAGGCTTCAGTTACCCAGTATTGCTTCTGAATAAGAAAATTTTTATGTATTCTCCATGCCTTCATATAAGAAGAAACAATTGACGGTACGTCTTCATTTTGTAAAACAAATCACAAAGTAAATAATAAGTTTTTATACTGGTAGCGCTATCTAACGGTAAAATTATAGCACCTCCGAAACCCATATCGAATTTATGTTCATCAATTATCGATCTCACAAGTAATCTAACTCAAAATAGACTAGTGCCTGCACATCTACACTATAGCAGAAAGCTTTTAGTGAAAATTTGAATTCTCTAGCTATTGTAGTTGTGGAGATCTTTTAAAGTCAATTTATGTTCGCATGGACAAGGATATTTGAAAGTTTAAATTACCTAGGACGTTAAAAAATAACAGCAGTTGCATTTAATCAGATTTACTAAATTCTACATTAAGGTTCCAGATTTTCCAATGCGTCTCATCCTCATCCCCTTGAAATGAAAATCAAACAAATTGAGTGTTATGCTTGAAATATTCAAGAATTATTCTAAGGGAGAGGAACGATAAAGAAAAGGTCGAATCTTGTCAGATGCAAGCGACGTTGATAAATGCATTACTCTTAACGCCTTTTAACATCATTTGGAATTTAGTGCAAGCTTTTTACGTTCGGCGGTCGCAAAAAATGTATATACCGTAACGAAAAATCTGACTTGGAAAGGCATGTTTATTCAATGAACCTGCGCGAAATAAATAAATATAAAAACGTACTAAAATTTAAAATGCGAAATTTATACTATCAAACTGTTTTTAAATTACCAGATATGAGCTAACTTTCGGAAAGCCAAAAATAAGCTCTAGCGTCCCAAATTTATTTTACATAAATCGTCGGGTTTTAGATAACCGCTGGGGAGATCGTATGAAAACCTCCATGTGTTTTTTTTCAGTATCACCGTGCATAAAATTTGTATTATCATAATAAATTGAACCTGCTCCTCTTTTTAGCCTTTAAGGCAGCGCGTATTAAATTGTGTAATTTTTAATTAATCTTGCAAATTTCGACAATTAACAATTCTTCTTTGGGTAGTGAATTAAAATTGTTACAAACATTTTCGTTCTTATACATTCACAAGTTAGTTATTTCAAAAAGCGTTATTTCTATATATAACAAAAAATGGAACCTCTTACACGGTTTTTACACATTTTTTTATTGGATCGCCTTTGATGTGTCTTTTGATTAGAAAAATGGAATCAAGCATAAAGCACTTTTATTTATCGAGAACAGCTTCTCGCTCTTTACATAACAATATATTTCAACGCGATACTCGTTTTAGGAATTAATACCCCAGCAGCATCGCAAAGACAAAAACGTGAGAGAATGTTAACAGCCCATGGAAATATTTTCCTCTTAAATGTTTTAATTGAAAATATAATTAAAAACATTCAACGATAAAAATCCCTTTCGAGTATATTACATTTCCCTCGACCTATAATATTAAAAATGAAATAATTAAGAAAGGCAGAGAAACTGGGCTTTTCGCAAAATTTACGCGATCGAAGTTTTTCGTTACAGCGACTACATTTATTGTTCTAAATGACAGCTACATTTCTTAGCACAAAGAGTTGAAAGTTTTAAGGAAACTCGAAACGTGAATGCGCTGCATTACCCAACTTTGTGGAGATATTCATGACGCTGTGATTTTAGGATAGTTGACTACCTTCCTGTAACAAATCAACAACTGTTTGTTTATGATTTTATTATTCTTCATTTACACTATAAAAGCCAAATAAAAATCACCAACTATACCAACCAACCACGTATATTCTAAATTTAATATTATGAAGGAGCAAACCTACAGACTGTTGGTTCGCTAGTCATTGCTTATGTATGTATCTATTATCGATTATATTAGAAAGAATGGGATGTTACAGAATCTGGCAGTTTTGAATTGAATAGTTCCCGCTACAAATTTTGTACACTTTATAAAAGGCGAAAGACGCAATGCTACGCCACTGGAGATGCAGTTGGCGGGAATCTAAAAATTCAATTTGCTCAATGAAGAAAAATGCGAGCGAGACGAGAAATGATGACGCCCCATATTGCGAAGAAATATATATTTCTGTATTTTTCTAAACCATATTCTACTTGCAGTGGTACAATGTGGGTGAATTAGGCAAGGTCCAAAACTCGGCTATCAGTTATGCTCTTGCCGCCTTTATAACAGTTCCGATCTGTGTTCTACATATCGAGGAATGTGTCCTTCATCTCTTACTCTGTAACGTTATTTTTTTACCGATTGATATTCCTGATTAAAATTCCGCTAGAGTAACTATTATATGTGTGCTTTTATTTCCAGTGACTTTATTATTAAGTCACTGTACTCTTATTTAAATTCTTATGCGATCTAGGTATTTACTGAAATCCACTTACTTAAATGTAAGTTAGTTTCGTAGTAGAGTTATTTTATTGTAGTTCTTTGTTTTGCCGTTATAAGTCTTATGTTATACGATTCTTTTATCTGGTTCTTTGTCTTGTTGCCAAAGTGAATCGAATTATTAATTCCTATTGAGTATTAATTACGGGTTTACATCGTATTGTTGAGTGCCAGACGTTAGCATTGTTTACGCAATATTATTGTGCCGCGCTATTCACTACTCCTTTTATTTGTTTGTGTTGTTGTCTGTTACACAGTGGTAGAACGCACCCTTCTGAGCTCACAAGGTTGCGAGCTGAAGTTTTCAAAGATAAATTTTTTTAATTTTCGATATAACGTTTGATGACATACTATCACGCCAATAGCGATCAATAAAAACAATTTTTTTAATATTTAATACACACAAAGTATCAAGTACCCTTTACAAAGTAGGTTTTTTTTTCTTAATGAAAGGAACACAACAATTAAAAAATTAAACGGCGAATAAAAAATTAAATAAAGAAGGGATAGCGCTACCGGAACAAAATATGAATGCCGTCGTTGAAATAATTATAAGTATTTTACATTTGATTTTGAGTGTTGACAAAAAAAACAGGTAGGTACTTCTCAACTAAATTATGTATCAATATGAACAATATGTATGGAAGATTTTAAATGAAATAAATGATGAATGAATGGTGAAATTGTAGCTGACCTTGTGTTTGATTTCTTTTTCTTGCTGTCGTCTGTAGATTCAATTAAATTTTGACAGATAGATAATGATTTTGATATCGACGAATACTCCTGAAGAAAATTGCTGAAGCTGGTAAGTTGTTTTTTCTATTTGATGCAAACTACTTTTGAATTTTTGAAATACGGAAGCTGGTTCTTTTTTTTTCCAGAAACTAATTATCCCTTTTTCTGTTTCAGGGGCCCAAATCCGGTACGAAAAAAACTAAAATGTTGTGAAATATTACAAATTTGAAATAAAAAAATTGAAAAACTTACGGTTCTATGACCTTTTTTTAAAAAAAATTATCCTCAATAGGAATTTTCAATACAATTCGATTTGAATAAAATTTTCTTAAGCGCAATTAAATAAATTGCAAATCTTTATCCGCACCAAGCTTACGAAGACGAATGCGTTTTCGAATTGTTGATAGCAAAACTAAATTTCAAGTATAGGTATAAGTATAATTTAAACCCAAACGACATCTTACGATTAACGTCATAACGTTACAATACTGGTGTTCGATATAATCGGATTGTATATAATTACTACCTCTGTTTATTCATTTTTTATTCATTTAACGATTATAGCTCCGTTGTTTTCTGCGGAAGCCTGTTTTGATATTAATACTTCTCTGAATACGTGTTGATCCCATTTTTTTTAAATGAAAACTGAATTTCAGCTCATTTCAAATGGTAGGTACTCAATGGTTTGCAGAAATCGACTTAGAATGAATTTTCAACAACAGACGAATTACACACACAATGTGCGTTATCGCTCGAAAATCCTAGCTTAGAAAGGAGAAGGTGATTAGAATAATTAGCACTAACAAATAGTGCCCTTTTTTACAGACACGTTCTGCCGCCTTTATCAATTTTAAAACTGTAATACCTTGAAGTATTTAGTAGCTTTTGAGCAAAAAATTAAATGCCAAAGAGAAGTTTTTTATACCACAATTAATTACGTTTCATCAAAGATAAAGCACTTGGAGGTTGCTTTTTGTAGGTAATAAAGTTTTAAGAAGTACGGTTTGGCTAATTGCAGCGATAAATTGAAGAATGTGTAATACGTAGTCGTTGATAGAATTATTTTTGTGAAACAATTTCGAGTTACACTTTTTCCCCAACCCCGTAAGCTATGAAAACTCATAGATTTTGTTCTTGTTGTAAAAGATATGCTTGGCCAAGGAAGTGATTTGCGTCAGCTTACTAAAATATTATATCATACTTACCTTTTATCTTTTACAGCATCCTCCAACGTTTTATACTCCCGAATCGGGTCTCTTTTTAACGACGTTTTTATATATCCCTAGGTAGGTGGTTTTGATACTGTCACGATTTCTTACAAATGATTTATAATTAGATTGTAAATATGGCAGTCATGAGCGCTTGAAATTTAACATCCACGGAATTCAGTACCTTGCAGACAGAAGCATCTGATCGTGGAAACATTTTTGGCGTAGAAATTGTTTCAACTCCATTAACTTGACGTGCTCACTGATAAATCCGAATTGAGCTGATTATTAATGGACTTACTGACGTGTAAATGCCCTTATCGGCGATATACAATAGGAACAGTAAACAAAGTTCGGCGCCCTTCTTGAGATGAAGATATTACCTACTCATCGAAGGCCTTTTTGTGCAAGTATTTGAAATTTCTATCTACATGATGTTTCGCTTGTCAATATGTGGCTGTTATTTTATTTAACGTTTTAACGTCATACTCATTTGAAACTAAGCACGAAATAGTATATTGAAAGACAAGTGTTACAATGCGACCTATTGTAATACGACTATCTTGTGGCGCGAGTGGCGACGCGAAGCGTAGCCACGAGTGTCCGCAAGATAGATGTATTACAATAAAGCATTGTAACACGCGTTTTTCATACTATTTTTTCTATTTCGGTGCTTTAATTTAATTTAAAAAATCATTACCAGAAACTATAGGGAACATTAGAACTAACATGTTTTATATTGGGAACACTTTTTATGCCGTTAAGTTTTAGGTTGGCAGCGTAGTAAGACTGACATTTTGAAGTTCAAACATGGAAGTACCCAACGAAGTACCTACTTGTACTAAATAGTAACTGCCAACTTAAGAGATGAGTTACCAAAAAAAACGACTATAATCACTGTCTTTGTACAACTGTTTTCGGTCGAAAACAGTTGTACAAAATCATCATTGTGACACCGAAATAGAAAAATGTATATTGCCATCCTCTTTGTATACTGTGGTTTGCTATTGTTAGATATATGATCATGCCGTCACACAACCAATTTGCTTGGCTGTTAAATATAACTGCTATAGTGTTTGAGGTAATTCTATACGGTTCCATAGTATTGGAAACTTTTAACGATATTTTATGTGTGGAAAAATGACTAAAGAAGGAAACGGTGTAAAATATAATACCAGCTTAAGACCGGTTGAGGCAACAACTGAGGTAACCATCGAACTTATTGAAGATTTAATGCTGTCTGATTGATGAATGAAAATCCCAGTACATGCAAAAGAAGTTGGAGTTTTGGAAAGTTCAATATTATACCTACACGAAGATTTGGGGATGAAGAACGTGTCTGCATAATGGGTTCTCCACTTGTCTTACATCAGAGCAGAAACTAGTGATGAAGAACGAAATTTGTCGCAAGCATTTGTACGTTTTAGCAAACGATGACAGTGTTTCGCAGATTGCCACAGGCTACGAAACGTAGGTGTTCTACTGCAATCCTCCCCACAAAACAGGAACCAATGCATCCATACATACATGCATAAGGCAAAAACCCTTTGTCTGAATGCCGACCGTTTTTTTGGGATTGTAAGGGCGTTTTGCATCTTATAGAATACAAGACAAAAAGAACCACGATTAATGGTAAGGTTTATGGAAGCACGATTGGACGCTTGAAGAAGCCCCTTAAGGGAAAATGATCTAATAAAATCGACGCCTTTTCATTATTTGCACGACAATAGCAGGTTCGACACGCGGTTTCACTGAATTACAACATCCACCCTACCATGCGCAAACAAATGATTTTTTTAAATTTTGTGTTCAAGCACAAGCATGAAATTATCAACCAATTTATTAATTAGCGCCGTTTCTAAAAATAAAAATTCTCTTTTATGCCCAAGCCATCTCGTTTTAAAGACAAGGAGAGTAAAAATTGTAGGTACATTGTAACAACTTGAATAAGGACAAGCAAACTTTAGAGCATCAATTAGAAATTTTCAGTTAAACCTTGTTACCCAGACTTTTGTTTATTTACTCGCCCTGCACTAATTTGAGACGTTTCCGAATAAACAAGAAATTTAGCAGGAAAGTACGTTTTAGGCGAACTGAAATACTGAACACAATTTACATTTCTAATTGAAGACTGAATGCGCCACTACCTAATTTTGTAGCATTCTTATTAAAATGAACGGCTTCAATACTGCGGCAGTCGCACAACATACAAATACAGTGGTGAAAAGGTGCCTAATTTGAACTCAATTTTCACTGGCCTTTCCACGCATCGCTTTCAGTCGACAGAGTGTGATATACTTGTCCGTGGCACGTATTTAAAATGCAAAATGTACGCTTCCTTAAGCTTGTTGTTACATAAATCCGTGTAGCGCTATCTGTACACTTTTATTTTGTGTGTTTTGAAAACTTCGTTGAACGCATGTAGAATACTTAATCCAATTTGTTAAACAAAAAAATTAGTTATACGAAGCACAGCTGTTAATGTAGGCGAAGGCGAATTGCCTTAATTTAAAGATGAAACAAAACTACCTCAAGTGATATCCGTATACTCGTATAATAGTACATTGATCTACAAGTTTAGAAAAGTGTTAGTTTTCTAGTGAGTGTAAATGTTTGAATTCACGAGTGAGCGCAGCTCACGAGTGGATCAAATTTGCACGAGCATAGAAATTCATTTTTCTTACGTGTAGACCATGCTATTTTTTCGTGTAGTTTATAAAAATACCTCTAATTGTAACGTTTTGTTTTGATGTCGAAGAATAATTTATTATAATATCAAAGTATGTTGAGCATTTGTTGATATGGTAACAAAACATACGAACAAGTAAATAATTTGTGAATAACGCTCATTTAAAATGAGTCAATCAAACGGGAATAATGAAGAAATTTTACAATTGGTATTAGAAGCAGAGTAAAGTTTATTACCCAAAAAGTCCAAAGTAAAGTACGAGAAATGTTACCTACAGTTCTGTGACTGGAGAAACATAAAAAATGTGCAAGGAGCAAATGAAGATATTCTAATTGCGTACTTTATTGGAAAGGTTTGTATTACTCGTATTTATCAAATTTATTAGCACTGATTTTTAAATATTCTTAGGCATAGAAACTTAAAGCTTCTACACTATGGTCACAATACTCGATGCTGAGAAGTACTCTACAAATAAATGAAAATGTAGATACTTCTGTTTATAAAAAATTACTTGCTTACCTGAAACGTCAAAATGACGGTTATGCGGCAAAAAATCGAGAGTTCTATCGATAGATAACGTAAAGGAGTTTTTAGAAAAGTCTCCTGGTGACAAGTTTCTGTTTATAAAGGTCGTGTTGGTAATTGCCCTGCACGGACCTTGTCGGGCGAAAGAATTACGGTTACTAAAAGTGGATGATGTAGATGTAGAAGATTGCGGAAATATTTTGGTTATAACATTACACGGCACAAAATCAAAGATAAAACGAGCCTTCACAGTTACATCGGAGGATGGATTTATATTTTATAAACGTTGTGGTGGCTTTCCATATCTTCTGGTGTAATATTTAATAACTTCATTTGTGATTTATAATAATAAACAAAATGAATGAAAAAAAGTGTTGCTAACTGAAATCGTGAAGAAAAGTGTTGCTAACAAGAAAAGTCTCACTTTTCTTCACGATTTTTGATTTAACAATGCGTCACTTTTCTATTAACTACACGAAAAACAAAATTTCTAATCGAAAGTTGAGTATTGGTAAAGAAAAAATTAGTTGGTTGAAAACAAAAAAAATAAGAATTGAAAAATCAAAACCGAATTCAATCTTTTTGGCGGAATCACATTCGGCAGAAGAAAATGATTTTAAAGAAGTAGATATATCGAAACCAGTACGAGGAAAGAGACCACAAACCTCTATCAATCCACACCTATTGAAAACGCTTTACCCTGAAGGGAAAGCAATTTCCAAGAAAAAATGGGACGACATAAGGTCATTATTAAAGTTTCTTCCGAAAGATGCAACTGCATTCTACAACATAAAAAAAGTGGAAAATTTTGAAGACGATTTAGAAGGCTTTGGAGCCAATCCGGATTTTGAAGTAGAAATAGAAGGACAATGTTCTGAATCTTAAGAAGTTTATTACTGTACATCTGTTTTATTTTTTGAAGAAATAAACAAATTTTGTTTTTCTATAAAGAGTCCTATCGCATTTTCCCCTTTTATTATAAAGAGAACCATGGTATGTGGACCTTTTTCGAGAAATAAATCAATTGTATCCAATTATTGAAATAGAACCATCCACCAAAAGTTGTTAATTTGTTTATATTTTCAAACTTAGAAAACATGTATTTAATTAATACTGCAATTTATTCACAAATTTGGCGGCGCTGGTAAGAAGCTCATGCAAACACAATTGCAATTAAACAAAAACATGTTCATTTACAAAGCACTAATTTACTCAGATAGACAGTTTGGTACATGGTTCCTTATCAATTAGCATCATCCAATTAATAATCATATTCAATACCTATTAAAAGTAGATCGTATCATGCCATGGAAAACTATAAATAAACAAAATACTTCTGTTCATTGTTGAACCTCTAACGTCTAAAAAGCATTATGCAGGTCACTCTGTAATTGGGCGCGAGCCTGTTCAGGGCCCAGAACAAGGGAGGGATAATAAATAAATAAATAAACTTGAAGGCCCCAAAGAAAACTTGGATTTAATCTTTGGCGCGTAATTATTGGATTGCAAATGCTTAAACCTTTCATTTACGACGAAAATTGGACAGGCCAATGTTATCTTCACTTTCTACCAAATGAATTTCAAGATATGTTAGATGATGGGTTAGATTTGGAAACACGCAGTTAAATATTATAATAGACAGTAATTAAGAGAACAGAAATGTTTCCCATGGCAAAATCTGTTTTTACTACTCTTCATAATGCAAACAGTTATATCATTTTAAAAAAGAAAAAAATGCACTTTTTTTAAATGTCACAGCCAACATTTAACCGAATCTCTATGTCTTGCGGTTTCCGAGATCCTAATGCTTAAAATGAAAAAAAACTCACCCTGTATTTGCAATAGATGCAATAAAGGCGAGATTAAACCCTTTGATAGGGATCCTGACACACAGGTTTAAAGGATGTCTGACATACATGTCAAAATCCACGCTATATATTTCAAGAATGCCCTTACAAAAATTCTTCGAAATATTGTTTTTCCCTTTGAAGGTACTTTCGTCCAACATTTTAAGTTTTTACATTGCCAGTAGATGTATCTCGTCCAGACGTTCCATTTGCTCTTTACAAGTACCCTCTTTCGGCACTTGTCTTCAAGATATTCGCTTCGATTTCACCAATCGATAAGTCTCGCCCAGACGATTCATTATGCTTTCTGAGTACACTCCTGCCACAAACCGTTTTCGAGAGATTCGCTTTTTAAAGTTCGCCATCTGTGAGTACCTCCTCCGACGATCCGCTCTTGAGATAGAAGGAATTATAACCGATATAACACGATACGGGGTCGAGGAGAAGGGGTATGTTTGGTACAAATTAATTCCTTTTATCGAGACGTTTTATTAGAGTGCCATGAAGAATAAAGCCAGTGTCTCGCACTCCCTCTCAATTTTGATATGGTATAAGGATAAGAGTGAAGCCCGGTAGTTGGTAGAAAACAGTTCCTTTCGTTGAGACCTTTAATATTAGAAGACCATGAACGATAAAACCAATTTCTGCTTCTACGTCCTTGCATTAAAATGCCATGCTAGCAATTTAATTGTATGAATGTTCGTATTGTTCGTAATAAAAGGGTAGAGGCGTACCCTTTCCTTAGGAATGTTATGTATATGATTTACGTATGAGATTACGAGAGGTATTAGTACTAATTACGGAAGGTACCTTTTTGTCTTTAAGTGTTAGGGTATGTTGATTACTAATTAGACTTAGGGGTACATTGGGATTCGTGCAAGCCGGCCGATCAGTGTAACTACTCCATGCCAGAATTCTCGTTCGTTGTGAGGGTGGGTTTTTGCTCGAGAGGACACGTGATCTTGCACCTAGATATACAGTATATCTACATGGAGAAGAGCCATGGCACTTTATTGCGCATGAGGGTTACGTATAACAGGAGTCGGCGGGACAGGTACGCGTCAACTCGCCACTGGACCACTCGCCACCGACTGACTCGCCAACGGGACAACTCGCTAACGCGACAACTCACCAACGGGGCAACTCGTCAACGCGGCAACTCGCCAACGGGACAACTCACCACCGCGACAACTCGCCAATGCGACAACTCGCCAACGGACGACTCGCCACTGCGACATTTCGCCAACGAAATATTTTTCCCTGTTTAATGTGTCGTTCAAATAACGATGTGATTGTCAAAGTCAAAGTTCAAATAATAATTTGCAGAAGACATCGTTATATCAAAATGCAGTAATAGAAACAGGTATAGGCGGTTGGGTCTTCATTCAAATATTGACTACAATTTTTCGATAAACTTTGTTTACAAAATTAGGGAAATTGACTAAGTATTGCATTTGTGGGATGCATTTGTATGACACATTAAACAGGGAAAAATATTTCGTTGGCGAGTTGTCGCAGTGGCGAGTCGTCCGTTGGCGAGTTGTCGCATTGGCGAGTTGTCGCGGTGGCGAGTTGTCCCGTTGGAGAGTTGTCGCGTTGGTGAGTTGTCCCGTTGGCGAGTTGTCGCGTTGGCGAGTTGTCCCGTTGGCGAGTCAGTCGGTGGCGAGTGGTTCGGTGGCGAGTCGCCCTTGGCGAGTTGACCGTGTTCCGGCGGGACCGGGTGTCGTAAGACCCCTTTCATGTGTGTTACGTTTAGCGTAAGTGCTGCCGGGACAAAGAGGATCCGGCATAGCCAGCTGGCGTGATAAAGACCCTTGCAGAGCCTCGTTTAGTAGAGTAAGGATATGAAAAGAACTGTTCTCGTTAACCCAGCTACTAAGTGTAGCATGTTGAGTGTTGCTGAGTAACAGAATAAGCTAGGTAGCTGAATGCAAGAAAGAGGTGCTCCTTGTGTTTCTACTCCAGGTCAAGAGCAGCCATGGCATGGAGACCAGGTACTTGTTAGAGGCATAGATGATCCCAACAAATTTTGCATAAATGAGAATGATATTATCGTTGACTCACTTTTTTCGAAGATAAAATAATATCCTCCTCGATCCTTTAAATTTTGTATGGAATAATATTAAAGATTAATATTGAATAGGTAGTGGAAAATATTTCGGAGATGTGTTTGGTCCACTGTGTTATTCTGAGGCCGTTGAAATTTATTTTAAATGTATCTCCTATCTACCCCACAAAATTGCCCTTAGTCGTAGACCGAAACAACGCTATTTTGGTAATGTCTCATTAAAACGTAATTGTTTGTAGTGACCAATGTTAACTTCCTTCTTTGGTCATCGCCATCCCACATTACAGTGGCCAAATTAATCGTGAAAGTAAGATGCAAATTCCAGTACATTCGAATCGGAGCATTGGAAATGAATAAAAACTGTTAAAAGTTCTGGAATTTTGTTGCCTATAATATAACAATGGAATATTTGTTACACAGTTTGAGTCCATATGAAAAAAATTTAATTAAAGTCCATCTCTCTTTTATAGCATATTAATCACATTAGATCATTCTTAATTTGTATTCCTACGTGGACGCGCATACAGTTAACCTTATAAATACGGTAATGCCACGGGTATGTTTGATTTGACCACATCTCCCCCAATGCGCGAACAATTTTTGGTATAGTAAGACGCAACAGGTTTCGGCAAACAAGGTAGGTTCATTGGCAAAATATAAAACAGTGTGCCAAGGTGTGGGTGGCTTTAACTATGCCAATGTCAAACTGTGCATGTATAATTATGCAAATACGGTTGTTATTAAATTACACCGGCCATATGTTCGATACCCGCAAATAATATCTGCGAGCTACCGTGTTTAGTGTAGGTGGTTTTGCTCCACATTGCTATTTGTTTCAAATGTCTTCAAGCCAATTAAAAATTGTTTTTCAAATGAATGACCGGAAACTGGAAGCAGTGTTAATTGTTATTGCAAACCTTAACTCTTTTCCGCTCGTTTATTTTAGCTTCTTCGGCGACTTCCGGCTTGTTTTTTAGGCTTCGCGGCGTCGCTCTTTTCGTCAACTCCTGGGGTACGCTCTTTTCTTCGCCCCGAGTTAGGGTCGTAACTTTTCGAATAATTTTGGTCGTAATTCGGCGTGTGCCGTCTTCATTTTTTCGCGTCGTTTTCGTCGACTCGATGGAACTACCCAGCACTTCCGTAGAGAGGCGTTTGTGCGTGTGGATCGCCTGCAGACTTCGAATTTCGTTCGGATTATAAAAATTGGTGACAATGGGAGGGCCCAAAGCCGGTGATTTTTCGGAGGTCCCTTGTACGAAAAGTCGCTTCGAGCTGCTCGTGTTGCTGCTGTCTTTGACAAATCGGTACATTGACATTGCTATTGTTTCACGCAAATTTACATAACACGAATAAAAGACACTTTACGCTTTAACACAAATCACTTAAAAAACCGAAACGAATAAACTGCGCGTAATTTGCAAACAATTAATTGTTGAATTAAGGAGCGCTCGTTATTGACAAACAAACGGATGGAAAGCGCGCCGATGTTACGTCAGGTGAAGACTAGATCGTACTGCTAACCTATGGTGATGGTGATGGGCTTCGTGGTGTAGCCTTGTGCAGGTACCGTGTAGGCATTGTATCAGGGCCGTATGGAGGAGAAATGTTACTAAACCGTGATAATAACGAACGGCATACTAGTTACAGAATGATAGATAATCTGTGTCAAATTCGTCAAGGTCCTAAAATTAGATTTGTTTCATTTTTATTTGTTTCAATCGCAATTATTACAACGTAAACAAAGGTAAACTATTGTGAATTCAACTGTAGATAAAAAATAATTTTACTACGTTTCAGATGTTAAGTCGCATACAAATTATAGAAATCTTTACAAGATACAAAATTGGTAGACAATTTTTGTTATTTTTAGACACGTGCTTTTTAAGCTAAGAAAAATAGTACATTATATATCAAGGTAGAGAAGTACAGTATTATTGCCTGAGCACCAAGATTACATCTCGAGGCGCTTGCGCCGAGGGGTGTAAGGTGCGAAGGCAATAATAGACTTCTCTACCGTGGTATATATACTATTTTTTTCACTACTAGCACTTGAAGTCCTCTAAATTAACATATTATATTGATAAGAAAGTGAACGGTTGGACAGAATTTTTTGTTTATTAATTTAACATGCCAATCAAGTACGTAGAAGTACAAGTCAAACAAGCCGTATTTTGTTCTGTCATTGAGATACTTTCAAAGAGTAATTTCGTTCGAATTTTTTCAAAATGTGATAATTTTAGGTATGCAATTTCTCTGGAAATGGCGGCAATTATTCACTTTAGAGAATTTGTCTAAACGTTTATTGAGCGAAATTTCGGGTTGTGTTTTCTAAAAGTGACAGCGTGACAGTTCTCATTATTGACTACTAGTTAATAATATCCACATTATTAACCACTTTGAACAAATGCCGAGAAAGGCTACTTTACAAGTGGAAAAAAGGTTAATAATCATGTCATCAGACGCTAGTAGTGAAAAAAATAATTTTTTGTTTTTTTAAATGTAAAAATCTATCACGCAATTAAAATTTTATATTTCACTGATGTTCGAAGATGTAACACAGACAGATGGACTAACAAAACTTTACCGAAAGTGTATTTTATTCGTGGCGGATTTACAAAAAATTCTTTACGTCTGTCCGTCCGGTTGGTTCGCTGTGTCACTATCAGTATCAGATATTGATCTTAACAGCTTTCGGCATACTTTTTTTCGCTATTTTATTATTTAACATGAGCCACGAAAGTTTTTGCTCATTATTTCGTCTAGCTAGCGAGTGGTTCTCAAAGTGGGTGCCGCAAGCACTACATAGGGGTGCCGCGAAATTTTTAAGTATTTACTTAATAATTAATAAGCTTAAAATTACATAAATTAAAAAAGGAATTAAAATAATTATAAAAAATGAATATTCGTTTTTTATTACAATTCTGTTTTTTAGTTTCTATTTTATTTATTTCTATGGTTCATAATTCCTTAATCATATGCTGGTATTGCATTACATCAAACTTCCTCAATCTTATAACTTATATTTGGGGAATCGAAAACGTCCTATTTTGGTTTTGATCCGTAACCATCTTCAAGGTTGTTGAGGGTGTCACAATTTTAAAAGTCATAACTGCTTAAAAAATTTTTTTAAATTTTTTTCGCATACACTGGCCAGAATGGCTTAAAAAACTCAACAAAAAAGTTCATTACCATTTTTTTTTAGTTCCTTTGTTTTTGAGAAGTTTTGAATTGAAAAGTTCAACTATTTATTTTATTTTTCTAAATTTCATTTTTCTCTAAAAGTAAGCATCAGAGTGAAAAATGTCAATTAGAAAAAAATATGTGTCTTGATGAGGTCTACAAAAAAGGCTTCTACACTTTTGCGTCGTGTTCAAAATAAAGGCGCTAGAGGGCATTTTCTAAATGTTATACTATGGCCAAAGATAATTGCAATGACTATTAAAAGTAGTCGGAAAGTTAAGTCAGGAGTTTTACCTACATGCTTTTGTGTTTAGAAATTTGTTTTGTAAAGACTTCTCTTCCTTTATCTCTTTACTAACTATAAAAAAGCAAAAAATAATAATACTAGGTGAATTTTGTATAATAATTTTAGTGTGCCCCAGGCAAAAAATTTTGAGAAACACTGAGCTAGCCCGAGGTTACAACAATAACGTGTATGGTGTGTAAACTTTCATGTAGTGAGGTTCAACAACAGTGATAGAGTAAATTGGGTAAATTTATTTCATTGACCAGTAAGTTGGGACTATTCAAAACTACATAGTGTTTGACAAACATTACCATATCTGAAGTTATATTAAAAATGCAAGGACCTAGGGGTAACTTTGGGTAGAAATTGTGACATACGAGTTTTTAAAATTTTTTAGTATGTTTTCTAAAATAAAAGTCGTTGTATTGGATGGTTCAATCAATTAACAAACGTTGATACTTCATTGCATAAATATCTGGTCACTGGTGCCTACTCGAGTGATTGCCTTTGAATTAAGTCACGAAGATATGACTATATTTTATGACTAAAAGTTCAATATAAACATAATATGTCCACAAATGCTTGATTACCGATCTACAGGGATGTTATAATTTCACCGACACTTTACAATTTAAACCTTTAATTTATAAACATACGCAAACACAAGCACAACATACCATTTTGGAGCGAAGTAATTGCATAAGGCCACCCTCTACTAATAGAACCAAACAAATCAGCAATGTTTATGCAAATATCAAAAGAGAACAGGTAAATCTGGATAAAAGTATCAGTCTATGTAGCTAAAACTTCAAACGCTTACATCTCGAGAACGGAGTGTTGGAAAAAGTTACTCGCTAAGGGAAAGTGGTAGGCCTTGACGAAAGTATACTTGTCTAATGTGTATTACGTATAGGTTTTGTTCAACCTCTGCTTGGCGAACAAATGCGATGCATATGCCTGGTAAACCAATTGAGATACAATCTCTTCTAGCGTAAATTCGTAACCCCCTCCCCTCATACAATTTATCGCCCCCCTCCCGTCGGCGCCGGTGTTTTCTTCCACGCAAACAGATCCACCAGAAAAATTTGCCGGAAGTGAAACGATAATTTATTTATGAAAAAACTATGTTGGTATGCACATTTTCGGATTTAAATTATCAGTGACAGCCTGAATACTTTTAGGTAACGGTTTGCATGAAACACCCTGTATACCAGTATACATCTGCTAAGTTGCTCTGTCAGTCATGTTCTTCTCCCTAACAAATTTGTATTTTTAAAGAAACATGCCCCCCTTATATTTGCATTCCCACTTCCAATGATTACGGTTCACAGTAATTACAAGACATTCTGGTTCACGTAACCTATACGCTAATTAACAGAATAAAAGTGATGATAGCATAATGAGCAATGTAAATAATTACACATAACGAATTAATTTTCAGCAGATTTACGTGGGATGGTACGCCATAACCACCTTTCAAGGATGTCGACAGAAAATTGCATTCAACAATAACGAAACAAATTAATCGCGAAAAAACACCGTTTCCACTACGCCTTTTTCGTTTAATTAGAAAGAGTAAAGGTCACTTCGGCCAGCAAATTTCGTGAGATAATCTATATTTACACGAAGTTACAGAAACCATCAATTTATTGTAACCGTTCTCCGTTCACCAATTCGTGTAACGTTAGCGTAATAGATGGGAATGAAACCAGTGGGCTATGTTAAAAAACGATAATTAGTAATCAAATAGGAAATCAAAATATTGAAACTGGGCCACTACCCAAGAATGAAAATTCAACTTGCTGTCTACGAGTAGGTATGCCTTTAAAACGATTAGTTTCCCACTTCGATGTCTGTCTGCTACACAAGTGGTACTATGCTAGGCTAACCAAGTGTGACACTATGCAAGGTGCATACGCCCATTACCTATTGTGGTACATTGGTTTGTGTATTCTTCACCAACAAAAAATTTAAAGATAATCTACATCTAATTATGGAATACACAATTCGCGGTGTTCGCTTCGATGCTCAGGTTACCTTTAGCCACGAATACCTACAATTAATTTATGGCACAAATTTACACAAAATAATCGAATTTTACGTAATTTGAATTACTTCTATTTATCTTGCAAAAAATCACCTGTCGAGTGTTTGACACAAAAGATATTTTATTGTCGTCGTTATAGCCTGATGTACTGTTTTATAAATTAACCAACCCTCCTCTTTTACCCATATCACCCATTAACAAATTAACATGTGTCGGATAAAACCAGTGAGAACCGTTGGTGCTTCGATCCCATTTAAATTAGCTCTAAATGTACTTTCTGAAAAATCCACACCCATAGCGGGGTGGTGTGTTTTCATAAAAAATTGTTAAATCTGTGATATGTCAAAATTATATGGAGATGAGGCAAAATTTAACGTCATTTTAAAGCTTTCATTCCAGGTATTAGATTGAGTGGACATCCCCTTAAAAAAAATTAATGGTATTGTGTGTGATACTCTATTTTCCAAAGCTAATTCAATTCTGTAACATATAATTTTGATTACAATTTCTGGTGATAATCTGTTTGATGTTAGATTTGATTAAAGAATGGACAAGTTAAAATTTAATACATTTTGTAGGTAAAATGGTCGCTTTTCCGATTACCTAAATTATCAAAATGTAACACACATGACCCTTACAGGCACGATAATGGTTGAACATACAAATATAAAAATATCAACTACCCCTGGCTTCCTGGGTTTTGACTCCTATCACGCGCAACTGGGCGAGCGTCTTACAAAAAGGTTGAACACTCACTTTACGGGTTCCAAATGGAAAAATTTGACGATGTGTATACTTACAAGTCGGCTTTAATTGACTAACTTAGGGCTTATTTTATACTTCCGCTATCGATAATTTAAGTTCTACTTTCAGAACTTAACCTTCGAACAGGTCAATCTCCAAGATTTTAATTATGCGTGCTCTACGACAAAAGCTTCCGGTAACAATGTTCACGTAAATTACCAAAATACCAATTCAAAAATATTAGCCGACAATTTATTAATGGATTCGATTCACCTGCTAAGAGTTTGACTGATTTGTTTATTTCGCGATTTCACCAATACGCTCAGTTTGAGACGGTTAAATTAACTTTTCTGTTTTATGTCAGGAAGTAATTTATTTATACAGGGTCATTCTTGACGAGCGTCAGTTAGAAAGATATGGAAAACCTTTGAAAATGAAAATAAACTGATAAGTTCTTTAAGGGTTTTGGCACATGATGAATTGAACTAAAATATTTTCAAGATGGCGCCACTTCCTGAAATACCGGAAGTAGCCATCAACTTTGTTATTTTAAATAGGGACCCCCTATTTTTTCTACATTTTCGGATTCTACGTCGAATTTGGAGTACAACGATACCCCATAGTTGACCCTTTGCTCCAAGGGCTTCGTCGATATTCAAGTTTTTATGTCAAAAATTGAATTTGCAGGGGTCATTTTAAAAATTTATTTTTCGAAAACGGTGAGAGATATTGCAAAACAGTTTTCAATGCTTTATTAAGGAAAGATCGAATTTTCTTATGGTATACGAAACCGTCTAAAAAAGTGAGACTACGTCACTTTTTCAAAGCTCTCAACTTTTATATTTTTAAATTTTGGTAACTCCATTTTTTTAAATGGCACCCCCCATTTTGTTCTTCACCGTTGTTTTCCTGTTTCCCAGACCTTTAATTTGATACAAAATGTGAAAAGCTGCTTCAAACGGTTTCCGAGATATTCCATGTTTTAGTTACTTCTTGTAGCAAATTGA